>NC_007264.2:660000-772565 GCF_000002725.2 Leishmania major strain Friedlin | reverse complement strand
CCCTAACCCTAACCCTAACCCTAACCCTAACCCTAACCAGTACAGTAGCACACCCGTACACCAGTACAGTAGTACACCGTCACGCACCCGTCCAGGTGGAGAGGGTGTCGCTGTGCAAGGAATCAGTGGAGATATAAACCCTAACCCTAACCCTAACCCTAACCCTAACCCTAACCCTAACCCTAACCAGTACAGTAGCACACCCGTACACCAGTACAGTAGTACACCGTCACGCACCCGTCCAGGTGGAGAGGGTGTCGCTGTGCAAGGAATCAGTGGAGATATAAACCCTAACCCTAACCCTAACCCTAACCCTAACCCTAACCCTAACCCTAACCCTAACCAGTACAGTAGCACACCCGTACACCAGTACAGTAGTACACCGTCACGCACCCGTCCAGGTGGAGAGGGTGTCGCTGTGCAAGGAATCAGTGGAGATATAAACCCTAACCCTAACCCTAACCCTAACCCTAACCCTAACCCTAACCCTAACCCTTACAGTAGCACACCCGTACACCAGTACAGTAGTACACCGTCACGCACCCGTCCAGGTGGAGAGGGTGTCGCTGTGCAAGGAATCAGTGGAGATATAAACCCTAACCCTAACCCTAACCCTAACCCTAACCCTAACCCTAACCCTAACCAGTACAGTAGCACACCCGTACACCAGTACAGTAGTACACCGTCACGCACCCGTCCAGGTGGAGAGGGTGTCGCTGTGCAAGGAATCAGTGGAGATATAAACCCTAACCCTAACCCTAACCCTAACCCTAACCCTAACCCTAACCCTAACCCTAACCCTAACCCTAACCAGTACAGTAGCACACCCGTACACCAGTACAGTAGTACACCGTCACGCACCCGTCCAGGTGGAGAGGGTGTCGCTGTGCAAGGAATCAGTGGAGATATAAACCCTAACCCTAACCCTAACCCTAACCCTAACCCTAACCCTAACCCTAACCAGTACAGTAGCACACCCGTACACCAGTACAGTAGTACACCGTCACGCACCCGTCCAGGTGGAGAGGGTGTCGCTGTGCAAGGAATCAGTGGAGATATAAACCCTAACCCTAACCCTAACCCTAACCCTAACCCTAACCCTAACCCTAACCAGTACAGTAGCACACCCGTACACCAGTACAGTAGTACACCGTCACGCACCCGTCCAGGTGGAGAGGGTGTCGCTGTGCAAGGAATCAGTGGAGATATAAACCCTAACCCTAACCCTAACCCTAACCCTAACCCTAACCCTAACCCTAACCAGTACAGTAGCACACCCGTACACCAGTACAGTAGTACACCGTCACGCACCCGTCCAGGTGGAGAGGGTGTCGCTGTGCAAGGAATCAGTGGAGATATAAACCCTAACCCTAACCCTAACCCTAACCCTAACCCTAACCCTAACCAGTACAGTAGCACACCCGTACACCAGTACAGTAGTACACCGTCACGCACCCGTCCAGGTGGAGAGGGTGTCGCTGTGCAAGGAATCAGTGGAGATATAAACCCTAACCCTAACCCTAACCCTAACCCTAACCCTAACCCTAACCCTAACCCTAACCAGTACAGTAGCACACCCGTACACCAGTACAGTAGTACACCGTCACGCACCCGTCCAGGTGGAGAGGGTGTCGCTGTGCAAGGAATCAGTGGAGATATAAACCCTAACCCTAACCCTAACCCTAACCCTAACCCTAACCCTAACCCTAACCCTAACCCTAACCCTAACCCTAACCCTAACCCTAACCCGTACCTGTACCCGTACCCGTACCCTGACGCTGACTGAGAAACAGCAGAGCGGGCGACACGCCGCGCCGCACCGATGCAAAGAACTTCGCATATGGAGAAATCCAGCAGTCGTATAAGCAGCCACAACACGGAGATGAACTATGGCGATGGTGGAGTGGGAGTTTCTGCTAATCCTCCACCGTATCACAGAGGCGAGGCGCGCAAGTACACACAGTGGGGCAACTACACATCGGCACAGGGGTGTGGGAAACCGCGCCGGCACAACCCCGGGGATGTGGGCACGACGTCATCAAGTGGGGACACGCTTCCCCCCACCGCGCCAGCAAAGGCCAAGTGAGCAGGAGCCCTCTGCGCGGAAAGGTGACCACGGCGACGCAAGGTATGGTTGTGTTTCGTGGTCGAAATGTACCCCGGCAGGGGAAATGTGAGCGATGTGCATCAGGAGCAGCATGACCGCAATCGCCGGCATGTGCGCTGGTGTAAAGGTTTACTTATCTTGCAGGTTACCCGAAAGGTGGATGTAGACGCACGCGGAGGAGGAACAGATGTAAGGCTGGGGCCATCGAGCAGCAAGACAGATCGCCTTGGCTCATTGATGGGAACACTGCCAGTGTATCGAGATAGCAACTTCTGCTGCGATGGCAAATACAGATTTTCCAAGGGGATCTCGTGGTGCTCCTTCATAACCGCGGCGGCGCTGGCTGCAGGCCCTTCTCGATATAGAGAGAGAGAGATTGGTTTGTGCTGGACGTCGGGTCGCGCTCTAATCGGGAAGAGAAGCGGCGAGCAGCCAAATCTTTGGGGGAGGGGGAGGGGTTGACTGACCGGAGAAGCGAAAAAAGAGAGAGTCGGCAGACGCAGTGAGAGCAGCGGTCGCGGCGTGGGGAGCGCTCAACGAGGAGAGACCGAAAGACGGAGGGGAAGACGAGAGGGTTCTATTGAAGGACAGACGGAACGTCTTCCTGGCAGCGGCGACGTCGCCTAGCACACTAGTGCACTTCAACGCGGCGGCACCGTCGCAGATGTACTCTGAGAGCTTTTGTCGCGCACACAAGATCCGTCGACAGTAGAGACGGACCTGAAACGAGAAGATGCGCGGCCTCCGGCCGTCGTATGGGAAGACAGAGGGGCCTATATGAGATGCGTAGGAAGGTAAATCATCGAAAGAGGTAAGAAGGGAGCGGCGGCTTGGCGCCTGGTTTGCCGGCAGTTATTGGTGTACTGGGGTGTACCTTGTCCGCGGCACACCGACACACGCCCACAGGCACTCCTCGTTTAGCAGTACAGCGCTGTTTTTACTTACTTGTGGCTGTTTACTCTGCCGTGAGCATTTGTATCATCGTGAGCGCAGAGCGACAGCCACCAGCAAGACTGTGCGGGGTAACTGCAGTCCAGGTGCACACAGAGACTTCTGGTGCACGGTGGTTTTTCTTGCCATGCTGTTACTTCTCTTCCGTTATGCGCTTGCGGTCAACAGGGAAGCGGTAAAGGGAATGAACGTGAGGAAAGCGAAGAGATTCGATATCTGGCTTCATGGGGTAAGGTGATGGTCAACGAAATGGGCAAAGGCCGCCTCAAAGGAATCGAACACGTCCGTTCCATCGTGCAGCATCAGGTTGAACGGCAGTCCAAAGTTCTCGACGGAGAGGCCCTCCGCCATCTCACCACCATACTTTTCCACCATGGGCCGCGTGTCGGTGGTAAAAGTCAGCAGCAGCTTTCCGAGCGCCGCCGCGTAGCCGAGCTCGAAGGCGGTTCCGCAGTCGGGCTCCTTGGATCGGAACGGGGAGAGGTCGGCGATGACGGCATCGCACGCCCGGATCATATCGATGTTCTTGTTGCGGATGCTCAGGGCTCCGGTGGCGATGTTGTCCACTGGAATGAGCGGCACGACTCCCTTCTCCTTCAGCAGTGCACGTACATGGTTGTAGTACGCCTCGCCGTTGTCGGGGTGGAACACAGCGGGGCCGGCAATGTAGATTGTCTTTGGTGTCGACATTGTGAAATCGGTGCGGTAAAGGGAAGGAGAAGGGCTCTGAGCCACCTAGGCGTCGGGAAAAGAGAGAAGGCGCAGGGCTAGGAAGGTGAGCAGTCGAAAAAGGGAGAGTGGCTCGGTCACGCGGGCCAGACATGACACGGAGTGGAGTACGAGGCACAAAACCACCAGCGCAGAGCAAAGAGGATTCACCGAGAACGTCATCGATCGAATAGCCGGGCCGGGAAAAGGTGGACGCTGACGACGTGAGGAAGACAAGAGTGAATGATGAGGGTCTCGCGGAGTGTTTTCCGGAACGCGTTTGTTCTGCTGCACAGTATGCGCCAAACGGCACTCTAGCGTGGATGGCACAGGCCCCATTCGCTAAGTGCGAAGCAGCCGTGGACACACGCGCTACAGCAGTGCGCCCACCCACTTATTGGAGCACGGCCTGTGTCTCAGATTCTAACCGCCAGCTGCTGAGCAGGTCGCTTCAGAGCTGCTTACCTATCATGCCAGGCCGTAACCCGCGGTGCATTTCCTCGGAGTAACACTCAGGCTTTTCTGCCACAGTAGGCAGTGTGAGGGGCTGATGTGAGGCTCGTTCCAGTCACGCTGGCACTCTGTCCATCGCGTGGATAGCACCAGGGTGTTCACTGTCGCTGACCGCTCCGACTCAGCGCCGTCCAGAACCTGGACGCAGACATAAGCAGCGATACAGAGCTAAGACCCCCTCACGTCTCAGGCATATTACCCTGTCATCAGGAAAAGTGCTGCGGCATTGGCAGGGATAGACGGGCTTCTTGACTCGAAGAGAGTGCAGGGGTTCAGCGAACGCGGAAACCACGCTGAGGTGTCCCACACCATCAGAGGATCAGTCACAGAAGAGGATTGCAATAAAATGGTCACCTTTGTTTCGGCGGCTCACTGCATAGAGGGTGAGAGACGCGTGCGAAACAGCGCAAGATTCTGTGTGCTGCATCTGTCATGAGAGACCGACTCACACAAAGCACGCCCAGAGAAGCCAGGCAGCTGCATTGTTTGGTTTTTTTTGCTGTTGTTGTGGAAGAAACGCTCTTGTTCGATGGGCCTCTAATGCAGGCTGCGGAAGAGAGAAGTGCCCCACTGCAGGAACAAAGAGCCCAAGGCGCAATCGCAAAAACGCGACGAGCGGCGGACAAGGTCGAAAGGCTGGAGACGCCGTCGTGTCTCACTACAGGAGGTGCCTCACCCTGTCAGCTGAGCCGTCAGTGCGGCCATCGTAAGGACGAGTGACGGCTCACAATCGACAAGGGCGGTGCCCACGAAAGCGATGAGGTTGCCGGCGGACGAGAGGCGCAGAGACCGCAGCCGGCTGCACGGCAGCGGCACGGCGCGTTCCCCACTGTGCAGCAGCTGGAACACCTCAAGGGCTCCATTGTCTATGTGTATGCAGAGCGGGTAGAGCTGGTAGGCCAGCTGAGGGCAGGTGATGATAGATGCAGCAGTGGTGGAAATACGCCTCAGCGGGAGGCCTCCAAGATCATAGAGAGTGGCCTCCTCGAGAAAGAACACCCAGAAGCGTGTGAGCCGATCTGCGGGCATGATGTGCAGCACCGCTGATGGAGCAGGCACCTGTTGAAGCATGCACTCGCAACACGTGCCTCCGCGACAAACAAAGACCTCCAACTGCTCGGTGGCGGCGACAACGGTGTCGCCATCCGCCGAGGTGCCGATGCACGCGACCCGCGAGGAGGCCTCGCACGCAAATGAGAGCGGCGACTCAAACAGTAACGGCGATGTGCCGCGCTGCAGTGCCCAACCCGAGAGTTGTGCGTTGGAGTCTGCAAGAACGACCAGCTGTGATGCGAAACAAGCGTGGAGGACAGGTGCAGGCGTCACCTCAGCGGTAAAGTGCGCCACAGCGTGCGAGGTGAGCGACAGAACGTAACAACTTGTAGTCTCTGTGAAAACGAACATGTGGCCGTCGTGAAAAGCAGTGGCAGTGATGAGGCCATCAAAGTCGGGGAAGGAGCGAATGCGCTTGCCCGTCGCAACGTCGAATAGCGTCGCCGTGCGCTGATCACTGCCAACGACAAGCAGCACTGCCGTCGGTGAGGCAGGTGGATCGACATGACTGTGGCCAAGTGTGACGAAACGAGCTGACCGACAAGATAGCGAAGTGGTAGAAATGACGGTGAGAACTGCTGCGTGTGTGGGCAGACCATGCGCGTCTTCGTCGTCTGCGTCCGCCGAGTCGGCCACGGTGTCCGTCGCATCCTCAATGAACTGCAGCGCCTCCATCATGCTCAAGAGGCGCTGCTGATTGGCAGACTTGGTCACGCACCCGCACGCTTCTAAGGCTTCTGCCGTGCACGCAAGGGTGTGCACGATCCTCGCGCGTGGCGGATGCATGTCGGCGAAGAGTTGAATCGGCACATTCCCGAACTCTCTGGCGTATTCGCAGGATGAGAGGTGGAGTCCAGGCACGCTCAACTGCCTGTCACACTGCGGGTACGAGAAGGGGTGAAATAAGTTATCAGCCACACACGCATGCTCGCCAGTCTGCGCAGTGCCAAAGACGAGGTCAATCCATAAGTGGAGAGACGCGGAGACGATATCGCTCTCGAGGGCTGCGCGATGTTGACGTACAAAGTCCTCACTGCTAGCCGCCCAGGGAGGCAGCTTAACATACGCGGCCACGGGAGACCCGTCGGTATGCAAACCGAGAGGAAGGAGAGGGGGCCCGCACAGCGCCACGAAGCCTTCGTCGAAGAACTGCGGAATGAGCTCGCGGAAGTTGCTCGAGTTTGTCGTGACGCTGTTCCAAAGCTGTGGAATAGACTCCATGATGCGCTCCGGCACATCGAGCGTACCGCCCTGAAGACTTAGCTGAAACTCAGGGTGAGGGCGCACTAGGTAGTAGGCGACGATAGCAGCGGAGGAGTAGTGCGTCGAGTACAAGTATGCCGTCTCCTCTGCTTCTCGCAAGAACTCAGCCCGCTCCCGGAGGAGGGCCAGCCGCGACGGGGACAGGGCACCTATCGGCTTCGACAGGTCGCGGAAGGTCGACGGCTGAGAAAGGTCCAGCGCAGATGAGGTGTAGTCGGCGAGTACCCAAGGAAAGACGGGGTACTGAAAGACGTCGTTTGTGCACCGCGACGCCCACTTGTTCAGGTGCAGAAGGTACTCGTAGCTGGACATGAAGTGGTTCCTCCACGCTTCCGAAACGGCCTGGATGGACACATGGTAGGGTAGAATGCCGAGGCGCTCGGCAAGCAGGTGCGCAGCCTCATCCCTTTCGGGAGGGTTGTGGAAGATAAGCGACAGCGCAGGAGTCGCTGCAGGTGAGTCGGACGTGTACAGGTCGAGCCCCACAGCCTGAAAGATGATCCACCGAGCAAAGGTGTGCCGGCACTGGCGACGGTCCAGCCTTACTTCCCCGTGCACCGACAAAGGGAAGAGCGGCTCAAAGACAAGGTCGGCATCGCCGATGTAGAGAACGCCTCTCTGCTCCCGCATCGGCACCTGACGCCGCGCACAGAAGCTGACAACAGAGGAGGCACTCTGCAAAGCAACCTCGCGGCGTGACAGGATGTCCTCGATGCGATGCCGAGTAAAGAGGCTGCGGAGGGACTCCGCGACCCACTCAGACGTGCGTGGAAAGTGAAACACCCACGTCTCCTTGTTCGGGTATGGCCTGCAGATGCCGGGAACCGAGTGCTTGCTGGTTGGCGGCGTGACCACCTCGCGGTGCTGTGCGTTCCTGCACGTGAACGTTACAGAAATGTGCTCATTGCAGAGGTGCACAGCGGCATCCGCCACTCTTGACAGTGGGAAAATAACGACGTTCGGGCCGCCGTCATCAAAAAACAAATGGTCCGACGCCAAGGACAGTACGCCTTCCGTGACAGTGCCCAGAAGCGACCTCCACCTAGAGGCGGGCCGCACACACTCGTCCTCGCCGAGAAACCACTCCTTGTCCGTGAGCCAGTAGAGCGTCAAACGAGAGCGCCGGCGACGCATCGCGCACGGGGCTTCTGTTCAGGTGTAGGGTGTATGTAGAGGTGTATGTAGGTCTGTTACCTCGGACGAGGTGATCAAGTCATCGTGCGGAGGACAGCGGCAGCAAAGAGGACCTCTCTGCTCGGTCCCACCCCCGTGCCACCGTCGACGTGCGAAGTAGCGGTTGCGAAGAATGGAGCAGCCCAACGGCCCCCCTCTTATGCCAGCCTCAGCAAGAAAAGGCGCGCAGCTGGCACTTGCTGAGCGGCTCTGCTGAAGCGCGTGGCGGTAGCGACGTGGTCGATCAGATGTAAAGGAGGTAGGGTTGTGCCGCGTTTTTGTAGTTGTTTGCAAGGAAATGGAGAAGCGCAAGGGAAGTAGGCGAGCGTGAGAGAAGGCAGGGTGCACGGAAACAACAAGAAGGCGGGTGGGCAAGGCGGACGCAGAGAGCAGCTGAGGGGCCGTGAGTGGCGGAGTGCAGCGGAGAAGAGGACGAGGCAGTGGGCATCCACAAGCAGCGAAACGAAGTCAGCCAAGTGACGTGCAGCTGCGCTTGGTGGCCAACCCCGAGCAGCACGCTCCGTGAACGGGCACAGCCTCACTAGTGTTGCTGTGCCCTCGGCGCCCCCTTGGAGGCACTGTCTCCAATCTGCGGGCTTGCGTGCTGTGGGGGTGCTCCAGTGCACGTCTTTGGGGGATGCGCAGTCGCCACCCAAAGTGCGAGGACGTCGTCGCGCTCGGCAGTTGAGCACCTTGAGAGATGGAGAGAGCAGGTGATGAGAGTAGCAGAGGACATACACAAAAGGCAAGATAGTAAGGAGTCCGTCGTGGACAACAATGGCAGAGTGCCAGCAAGCAAGTTGTGGAAAAGAGAGAAAGAAGCGTGCTAAACGTAGGTGCGGGGAGCACTGGCGATAAGGCATGCAAGTACTGGTCAGTGTGCCGACAGCGCAGCAAGCGGCCAGAGGTGCTATCCGTCGACAGAGCACAAAAAAAAAAATCAAACAAGGCAAACGATACGCTAGAAGATGCTCCGTGTACAAGAGGTGATAGGCACTGAGAAGAAGATCACCTCCGCTATCTCACCGAAGTGTCTGAACCCCCCTCCTCTTTTTGGTCCCTTGCGCTTCTATGAACGACTGGGCACAGCGCACGTGTCCACTTCCAGCTGTTGCGAGTTGTAGAATTGTGTGCGTGAGTGACGTGCACACTCCATCACAGGGCCGCGGAACTCCATGTCTAGATCCACCGCAATCCAAAGCAGCGGCTGCAAGGCTTGTGCTTGTGGGGTGTCGCAGCAGGGAATGTTGCTGTGGAGGAGCGGGCGCATTAGCTCCATTGATTTATGATGGCGCCAGCGTGTGTGGTAGAAGATATACGATATTGTCATGCTTTTGATGAGGGTCATGCGTGGGATCTCGGCGACCAGCTCCTGTTGGCGTGTGTAGGGAAGCTGCGAGATGTGCACCACTCTCAGCATGTCGACGCAGTTGACGAGGTGAGGCGCTGCGCTGGAGCGCACGCGCAGACCTACTGCGGCCGCCGCCGTCGCCTCGACCCACTCAAACGATGTGTAGCGGAACTGTGCGGCGATAGTGGTCAGCGAGCTGCCGATGGAGTGCTCGTACGCCTCCTTGGTGAGGAGGTTGCGGTGCACAAGGTCAGCGTCAACGAGAAACGGATTGTTCGTCTCTTGAGCGTTGAACACCGTCACTTCCTCCGCCACCGTCACGCTGCCAGCGCAGTCGGTGGCGCACAGCAAGTGCTGATGAGACGATGGGGAGTCACTGCGCACAAATGCCGCATCAAAGCACTCCGATAGGGAGGCCGGGCGCCATCGCATGGCAGCTCCGCTGCACTCCAGTAAGGAGCACGAGCCCGGCGGTGTGCAGGGCGGCGGGTACAAGCCGAAGACCTCGCGCTTTCTCGAGAGCGGCAGCGAGCTGAAGGGAACGGCGCTGAGCGGAAGCCGAATGACGCTGCTGGTCGGCAGCACCAGCTGTGCCGGATAGAGCGGTCGGACAGCGAAGCAGGCCAGGTGTCGCGGCAGAAGCCACTGGTTGCTCTGCAGCGCATTGTGCGCCTTGTAACGCTCCATCAGCTGCAGCGCCTCCGTGTTCTGAATTGGCCGGCATGTCAGTGCCCACATCGCCGCTCAACCCGGATGAAGCGGGACGGGGGGCGGCAGTGGCGCCCCGCAAATCAACAAGCTCGCACGAAAAAAGAGATGCGAGCGTCGCCGTCCTGCTGAGGGTGGAGGCACTCGGCGTCAGAGCGATGCTCATGCGGCGATGATGGACAGAGGGTGCAATGACGGCTGATAGAAGCGCAACAGGGAGATAGAGAGAGAGAGCGAGGGAGGGGGACAACGGTGAAGAGGCAACGCGATCCCATTCTGGAAAGTAAAAGACGGAAGCGCTTTGCGCAGCGCCGCCTTTGTGCTGGCGGCCGCACCTCTTCAGGTATGCTCGTACCGCCCACAGATCCCCGCCTTGCCTGCCTGTCATCTTAGCTGGCGTAGTGCCCACGGTGGGTGGGAGGTGGAAAGTGGCAGTGTACACCGTGGCAGTGGATCAGGGGTGTATCGTGACCGACTGCAGCAGCAGCGCTCCTGCGCCGACGCAATCATCAAAAGAGCAAGGAGCGGACGCAGTTTCTTCACGGCGGGCCTGCGGTGAGAGAGCGCCCGACCTCCTTCGCACCTAGGCGAGACATGGTGCAGACGAAGAGGCACACGGCGATGAGGGGGAGAGGAGCTGCCGTGGCTGACAGTCCCTCGCGTCTGAAGTTGACGGCGCGAGTGGCCACACGCGCACTTCGTCGAAGTCAGCACTCACGCATCCGCAGCGAGTGTCGCCTCACACCTGCTGTAGAGCTCCAGCACAGTGCATGCGCGCGCCGTGGCGAGACAGACCGACATCCACCTCAGTATGGATGAAAAACACCCCTTGTATGGACACGCGAAGAGCCCCCTCCTCACGCCGTGCTCGCACTTTCTAGCTCTATCACCCCGGAAACGGTGGTCTGCTTAGCGCCAACGTGTGTAGGCGCATCGAGCGGAACGAAGCCCATGACAGCGGAGTCGAACGTCAGTTGCTCTGCATAGTATGTAGTTCCTGAATGAGCGCCACGTCAGCGCCCCTAGACGCCGCTGTAGCCGTGGTAGTAGAGCCGTCTCCAGAAACTCGCCCTCCCGAGACCCGCAGACGACGCAGATGAGTCGGCTAGTCTCCTGCAGCGCTGGAGTGTCGCGCGCCGGCCGATCATCAAGTTGGTCGAGATTGGGTGCCTCTCGCTCATACAAGCCGTCAAGATGACGAGCGCTGCGTACCCCGCCCACAAGCCTGCCGCGCCGCCCCGCAGCTGCTTCTGCAGAGCCTCCGTCGGGGGCCTGGCGCATGGTCAAACTCGAACATCGTTTCGCGGTACATCTCTGCGAGAAGACATGAGGGAAAGCGCTGTGCCTCGTTGGACATAAACGAATGCAGCAATGTAGTTGGTCGCAGCAGCCTCAGCGCAAAGAGCTGCGTCAGCTGGCGCTGTTGCGGTAGCTGCTATTGGGCTCTTTTCTGTGCGCGCACGCCAAGAACAGCATGAGGGTGTGAGGTGCTGTGCGGCATGGTACAGCTAATGGCGCTTACGGGAAAGGGAAGACTGCATCGTAGACGCGCAACCTGTTCTGCTCTGCGCCTGCGTGCTGAGCTGTCCGGTCACATGCGTGCCCACAGCAGCGTCGGTGCGGCGGTGAGAGACAAGCGCGCCAGCCCGAGAGTGCCCCACCGCTCAATAAACTTTCACCGTAGTTTCCTCCAGTAGAGGAGACAGGAGTACCTTCTCCTTGCTGATGGCCCTCGATCACTGCACGTACAAACCTTGGGCAACGAGCGCGCTCTCATGATGATAACGTTGTCATTACTACCCGAAGTCCGCACCGGCACTGCTGCGAAGAGGCGGTCGTGCCGATCTCCGTATTGACAGTGCGGTGGAGCATTACATCACTGAAGAAGATGTCCAACTTGCACAATGCACGCAGAGCCTGGTGTACACCGTGGAGGGTTCTCCTGGAACCAGTGATCAACACGCGAGCTGGCTCAGGCCGGGAGCAAAGCTCGAATATCCGCAGATGAAGTGTGGATGAGGAAGACATGTGTTTCGTGCACCCTCTAATTTCCACTAAAGGCAAACAGGCAGCCTACTACATGGCGAAGGGGAGCCAGCAAATGAAGAAGAAGTCGCGCTCTTCGATTCGTCCCTTTTCCTCTTCCTTGCCGCGTGAGGAGTGCCTCTTGCGGAGAGGCAGAACGGTAGTGCAGAAAGGCTGTTGGGGGCAGTGGCCAAAAGGCGCCTGCGCCTGCGCAAAAGTGCACGAGTGTGGCGGCGTGCAGAGAGAGAAGGGAGAGGCCTGTAAAGGGGTATGAAAGGTGCGAGTCAGCCGAAAGGGGGCAATGGGGCAGCACACGGCAGTGCGCGCCGATTCGTCATGGGCGCACGGCCGCCGGAAACGCAGGCGAGGCAAGTGGCAATGGCACCTGCGGAAATGGAGGAGATGGAACGCGGAGAGCGGCGTGCACCCGTGCACGCTCGCACGTTGACATGCACCACCATCCCCATCCCCGCGCTTGCCACGGCATGAAAAGGTGGAATTTGCGCTTACTCACTCGCTAGGCGGCCTGCGCTAAGTGTTTTGTCTCAACGCATTACCTCACCATCAACGCAGCACGCCGACACAATGCACAACCACAGCTCTCTCACCACTGCTGCACTGCGGCTCAGTCCAGGTCGTCTAGGACGAGCCGTTCTGCCGTCGAGCCGGTCCGTGGCGCTGACGAGCTCTTCCTGTCCCTCCTCCTCCCTTCTTCGCATGCGTGCTGCGCGATCAGCGCCACACGGACCTGGGCGCACTGCACGCTTTAACCCACGCGGGCCGCGTCCAGGGACCTGGCCGAGGGGCGGAAGTGGCGGCGTCCGTCGTGCGGGCAGCAGGGGCTGGTGGCCCGGACGCATGCCGCGTGAACCCAGGGAGGAGGTTGGCCAGCCGCAGGCCAGGGCCCACTGAGATCCTGCACTCGGCCCGTACGCCGTGCGACTTCCGCTGAGCTGCTTCAAGCCGCGGCATCCCACAGCGTGGTGCGGTGACTCGCCACATGGGCGTTTCACTGACTCGATGGCGTCATTCGGGGTGCTCTCGTCACGCTTCCGGCATGTGTGCCTCATCAGCCCACCCGGCCGGGATGTAGAGGATGCCGCATACTTCGCGCACATGTACTGTGGAGTTGACTCGTACGGACCTCTTCGCGCCTCTTCCGTGCGTCCCTCGTGCTCTGCTCACGCGTAGAGGCTTGCGTCAGATGGGACGCGCCATGCCAGCGATGGGTGACAGCGTCTGCGCACACACAGCTCATCGCGTGCTTATTTTTGCTGAATCCTCGACACGGTCTGTACTGAGCGGGCCCAAGAGCAGTCAAGGACGGTAAGCCTCTCCGGCGCCGCGCAGGCCCGGGTCTGTCCGCCAACACCGAGCGTCCGCAGCCAATACCCGAGGGCGGGCTGCAGGCTGCGTGGCTTCCCCCTCCCATCCTGCATCCCCCACAGAGTGGGCACTAGGCGCGCATACCGCCGGTCAGGTGGACTCCGGCATCATGAGGGCCCGCTGCATGTACGCAGTAACGAAAAATGCCTGTGGCCGCTTTACAAGAGCGCGGCGAGCAATCCTTTATCGTAAGCACACTTTCCACACGGTTGGCACAGCCAGCGCGGAGTCCAGCAACAGGTAGGAGGGAAGGGCACGAATACAGTCACCCATTCACACAGTCACGCGTGTGAAAAAGGGTCGGCTCAGTCGTTCGGTGCCTCTTTTCATATGAAACTCTTCTTCGTTGCCCAGGGAGGGCGTAGGGGAAGTCGAACAGCACGAACATCCGCGTTGTGGAAGCGCCACGTCACACAGGCGCGCGTGCCAGCAACTCTACTCCGCCCCCTTCGCACTCTGGCGCTTGTTGAAGCGAATCGACGCCTGCTGGCGTCGCCGAGCCACCTTCTCAAACTCCTCCACATTTGTGCATAGAGACTCCCACAGCCGCCAGTACACCTCGCCATGCTCCGTGGACGGGTCCTGGCTGTCCCCGCACGCGTCGAGGATAAGATGCGCCTGTGCCGTGTTGCCAGAGCGCTTCTCGATCGCGGCCCAGTGAAGCGCAACACGCTGCAGCAGAAGTGCGTGCTGGAGGCGCTGAACAAGAGCCCCGCAGTACGCGCGCACCGAATTGTAGCCCCTGCGCTGCTCCGTGAAGGTGATAGAGTGCTCAAGAATGGCCTGCAGGACACGGAGGTGCTCATCACGCCCCCGCAGCGCTGCAGTAGCGACTAAGGAAATCTCCTGCATCATGCGAACAGCTGTGCCATATAGGCCGATCGCTGCCTCCATGTAAGCGCAGCTGACGTACAGGTCGATGACGGCAGACGGTGCAGTGCGTATGGCGACCGGGGTCACTTGCTGCACAAGGCTGAACACTTCGCGGAACTGATGCAGCGGCACCTGTCGGCCGTCGCGGACGCACAGGAAGGAGAGGTACTGCTCCAGCACAAAAAGCTGTGCGGTAGGCTGCTGCCGCGTGGCAGCGACGGCTCTCTCCAGCATCATGACCGCAATGGACTCTTGCCTACAGACGTAGGCCTTGTGAGCCACGTAGCAGGCGGCTTCCGCGGAGAAGGCGGGCGAGCTGGCGAGTGCCTCGACAAGGCGGTGCCAAGCGGCCGCGTTGGCCGAGTCGTAGGCAGCGCAAACGTCACACCACATGATCCACGCGTGTGGGTGGTGCGCCACGCGGGGCAGCGCTGCACTCGACTGCAGAAGCCCGTTTCGGCTGCGCTTTGAAGCGCCACTGCGAGCACCGCTGGTCAGTCTCTCCGCGAGAGCATCCCGCACTGACAAGGGCGAGGCGAACGACATCAACTGAACCTCAACAAGAAGACCAAGGAGCTGCACGTTTAGAGCGGCACTGGTGAATGGCACGCACCACGTGCCCTCACTGAGCACCGCTATGGCGCTGTCCAGCTTGCCGCCACGAATGAGGGTCTGGGCACAAGAAGAGAACAACTGCGCCGCCGCGCCGTCTACACGCGACATACCTGCAGTACACTGCTGAATAGCCTGGCGGTAAAGAGCGACGAGATCGTCAAAGGTGGAGCGGCCGGCGTAGACGTCCTCCTGGAGCAGCTCCACACGCTTGAGCCACAGTGCTGCATTGTGCGGGCTGTTCCGCAGTTGCGCCTGGTTAAGGAGCAGCGGGAACTCGCGCGCAAGTCGCTCGAGGTGCCTGAGTGGGTCGCCGTCACCGAAGAGATGCTGCACCACACCGTTGTACGCGGCGTCGTCGAGGCCTCGGAGATCGGGATCCACGGCAAAAGACTCCACGAGTTGGTCTTCCATCTCCACGGCAAGGTGGTAGAGCGAGATCAGCGTCTGGGCCTCCGGTGCCTCGTCCAGCAGCTGGCGCAGCTCCTGTCGGCCCTCTCGCATGTGCCCCTGACCGTAAAGAAAAACGGCAAAGGCCATGGAGAGCTCGACCGGAGAGGCGCAGCGCAGCTTTCCAAGAGCGACCAGCTCACGCAGCCGGCCGATATCGCCTGTGAAGCGCCAGCCCTTTCCTTGCAGTGCCGTCTGCACCGTCTCCCAAAAGCTCACGTCGCTCAAGAGCAGGTCACGCTCCTCGACGGCGCCCTTATTCGACTTGTCGGGCAGCCCCAGGCGCACGCACTCTTGCAGAAACCCATTGAAGTCGCCCTTCTGCACGAGCACCTGAAAGTACTCCCGCTTCGCATGCAGTGAGCGCTGGAAGGAGAGATAAAGCCACCAGACAGCCCGCACTGTGGCACTGGGCACGATGGGCATGGCGCACCAGCGCTTTGCAATTTTCCAGAGATGATGGTGCTGAGTCGCTGGCAGCGCGGCCAGGGCGCGCGCGAGTATGTGCCGCGTCATTGTCACACGCGGCACTTCAGAGGCGACGACAAACTCCATGTAGCTGACCCAGAGCATCGGCATCTTCGGAAGCTCCGTCAACGCCCGCTCGTACACCTCGCGCACCGCTTGGAACCACTCGTTCGGCCCGCACATCCTACTGGTCTCCCGCTGGCGATAGCTAATGTAAGCCATCCACAGCTTGTAGGAAGAGGCAAACGCACGCAAGGCGCGCTCGTACACTAGCGTCACCGCGTTCGCCCTTTCCACGGGATCAGCCGCAGTGGCCGCAGCGGTGGTGCGGGCCAGCTCCGCCCACGTCTTGGGCGACGTCGAGGCCTCTTTGGCCACCTCCCATTGTAGGGCGCTCACGCGCGGGTCGCCGTCCATTTGGTTAACGCCCCTCTCCCAGCTTTCGGTCTTCTTTTACTGAGTTCATGCAGACTCGCCGGCAGAAAGGCACACTGCGAGAGTCTGTGACGACCCCGCTGCGTCTGATGGGCGGCACCTGTGAAGAGCGTGTCGATCGCTCGATGGTATCGGTGGTGAGAACGCAGTGACCTTCCCAAAGCTGTCTGCTCAACGAAGACTCCGCGGTGAACAGCAGACTCTATGGGGGATATGACGGTGACAACGAGAGTAGACGAAGGAGGCACAGAGAGGGACAGAAGTAGAGGAAAGTCAAGATCGTCGTTGGGACTGAAAAGGCAGACGTTGACTGAGCACCCTCCCCGCCCACCCTCACGCAACGTTGCGTGCGCTAAGAAATGCGGAGGTGGGGGAGAGAGAAAGAGGGAATGACGTGCACATAAGCGCACGTGCAGGTGCGCCGGTCCCCTCCCTCCATCCATCCATGCGCCCTGTGCGACAGCACCAACATGGCCGAGAAGGGATAGAGAAATCAGGCAGTCGCTGCAGTGACAAGATTCGTGCAGCGGACGCGCTCAACGCGCAGGCACACATGTGGCGACTGCTGCATAGTACAGGGTGGCTGTAGAGAGGGGAGGGAGGGAGGGAGGGAGGGGCAGCAATTCTGGGCCTGCAGGTTTGCGTGGCACGGCATTGGACATACAAGCAAGCAACAACAGCAGTAATCTCTTCTTTGTAAAGCGGCTGCCAGCCAGCTGCTCCACTTCCCACTCAGCCACTCGCGCGCGGCTCTCTCTGATTCGGGCCCCGTCGACGCTGCACCTCACCAAACACGCACGTACACACAGGCTCGCTCTCTCCTCACGTGCACGTGTGCGACGGTGACGAAGTTAAGTCCATAACGACATGGCGTCGCACATCTATAGCATTCAACTATCCGGGCACGCATTTTTCAGCGCGGCAAGCACCTAAGCAGTCCTCGGGCAGTCGGCATCCCCTCGAAGAACGCTAAGGCGGAGACAGTCCAAGAGCAGTGCCTCCGAGTATGAGCGCAGTCTCTGCGCGTACTGCTCCACCTCGGCGGGGGTACAGGCAAGAAGCTCCACAAGGCGAGAGGTCGATGGGGCGAGGGCGACCACCAGCCGCTGCTCCTCTGTGCCGCACCCGCCCAACAACTGTGCACCAACCCGTGACATCAAGGCAGCCCATGACGTCTCGTTCTCAAGCTCCTTGCGCAGGTCCGAGATGCTCTGCAGGTGCTCGTCTGCCTTTGTGATCACGCGGAACACATGCTGCCCAGAGTAAGCCAGGCGCTCTTGAATGTGAACGCTCATTGAAGTGTACTCGGTTCTCGTCAAGTCTGACGCCTCCGCAGCCAGGAAGACGCAACACCGCACACCTGTCTGCGCAGCTAAGTAAACAGCTGATAGGTCACTCGACGCGACGCGGCACTGGACGGTGCGGAAGCACGTCCCACGGCGCCCATGGCGCCGGGCCTCCTTATGGTGCAACAGTGACGAGATGCATGAGGAGAGCGTCGAGACGCCGCAGCCTGCACACCCCACACTGCAGCAGAATGTCGTTCGCGCCACCTCACGCCTCAGCTCGAAGCAGTGGCACAGTGCCCAGAGCAGCATCGACTCGCGGAGATACGACAGCGGTGAGCCGGAAGCCGAGCTGGCCTCACTCTTGAAGATGTGGGCAACCGCGCCGTAAAAGCTGCTAAGAGAGAGCTCAGTGTACAGCAACTGGTCCATGTACACCGGTGAACATTGCGCGGCGTTGATGTGGTACTTTGTGTGGGCGTACAAGTACGCCTCGATGCACGCAAACGGGACATCCTCGTCCACCTCAGCGTCGCCGTCGAGCACGCGGAGCATTCGCACAAGCGTGTTGCGGTACGAGATTTCACTGAGAAGCGACAGCACGCCGAAGATGCGCTGCCTCCACGACGCGCATCGCGACCTCCACACCTCGACCCCTGTGAAACCAGTGCCCTTCCACTCCTTCAGCGCGTTCTTCAGGTAGGCCGCCTCGATGCCGGGCACACGCAGTGCTGGTACCGCGTCGGTGGGCGCGTCCGCCGCCCTGGCAGACAGTCGAGCCCCCACACTGCTAATGAAGTCCAGCAGGCCGCTGCCAGGTTTGGCCGTCGCACCGGCGTATCCAGGCGAGAGGGTGACCTCAGCCGCAGAGGCAAGAGCGCACAGGGACTCGAGAAGCGGATTGTACAGCGCGTTGCCTGCGGCACTTGGAAAGGCGACGTCGTCGGTGCCGGCTAAGACATAAAGCGGCTGCAGTTGCAAGGCGCACTCAACAAGCCCCGGTGCAGCTTCGGCACTCCATGGTGCAGAGCCCTGCTGCGCCGCGCAAAACAGCTCGAACAAGTCCTCCGGGAGCGCCACCGTCGCCGGCGCCGGGGCAAAGGCTGTACCCAGGGACGTCTGCACGAGGAGAAACGCTGATATGTTCAATGGAACCGCGTCCCGCAAGCCGCGACCAGCAGCGCGCTGCTGCACCCAAGGCAGGAGGCAGGCAGTGCACTCGAGATGAAGCGGAGTGATAACGACAACACGCGGGAAGAGCGGAGTGGCGCGAGGATACGACGGTGTCAGCGTCACCCGAGGGCAGTAATGCAAGTTAGCCCCCTCAACACTCACGTGCAGCAGCGGTCCTTCGGTACGACAGCTGACGGACGTAACAGACGGCGACAGCCATTGCAGCGAAGATGGAAAGAAGAGCTCTGATAATGCGCGCAGCTGCCCTACCACGTCAAACACCTCTGCCTCCTCCGCCTCGGTAGACAGCTCGTCTGGCGATGAAAGGCGGAAGTGCAGTCCAGTCCAGTCTGTCACCCGGCACTGTGCCCCTAAGAGCATGTTGCGGTAAAAACCGTTTGCGTAGCCTAGCGGTGGTGTGTCGACGGCGACGCCCGAGCCCCGCTGCGATAGGGCCACCGTGTCGCTCACGAAAGGCGTGTGCTCGATCAGTGGCAGCTGCGTGAAGTGCAGGAGCTGCCCGCTTAGAGGGAGGGTGTGTGCCAGTAGACGCGGTCCCTCCTTTAACAGCAGACGGGGCGTTCCGTAGGTGATGCACAGGACCGATGCGCACAGAGCAGGGCACGCCGTCGTGAGGAAGGACAAGAAGGTCAGGGCGGCGCACAGGGCGAGACGGCCACCATCGCCAATCCCGCAGAACACGATCGACGCTCCCTCGCGCTGCATAATGCTGAGCAACTCCATCGCGCGGGTGCGCTTGCCTGTATGCAGCCGCGTCGTAGCCACCATGTAGTATACCGTTCTTGCCGGCCCGACCGGCAGTGCGGCGGTGCCGCTGTAGAGCATGCGATACGTGCGCACAGCAATATCGCCTTCAAGGGTGTAGCAGACACTCTTCCCGTCGAGCACTGCCGCGTTGTCGATGGTTGAGCTGCGCGCGGCACTCAGCGCCGCAATGTCCTCGGCCTCCACGTTCGCGCTAAGGTACAGCGCATCGAAAACGCACACCGGCGGTCGGGCAGAGCAGCGCCAGGGCATAGCCACGTTGCAGGACGCCGTGAATGCGGCCTTGGCAGAGACGAGACCAGAAGTGGACCCTGCAAAGCTGGCCTTGGCCACGACTCGCACGTAGTAAGTCTCACCTTCATGCGGAGTGGCCAGGAGAACAAAGGTGTTACTGCCCGTGGCGCAGTACGGCTGCTGTCTAACTCTGCACGAACAGTTGTACTCGATCTGATACTCCCACGCCATGTGCTCCGCAAAGGACGTGGTGTGTGGAGTGCGCGGCTGCTCCCAACACAACACCGCATGCGTCGCGAAGACTGCCACCACGGACGGTGGCTCAAACGTTAGGGAGGCGGGTGGCATGACCCCCCCCTGGTCCCACTCAAAGGCGCAAGGAAGCACAGAGGGGGGCAGCTGACACCCACAAACACATGCGGGGACGTGCGTAACGGGCGTGCTGTGTATTACGCGGAGACAACGATGTGCGGGTATTTGTGTGCCCCTCTGCGTGTACGTGTGTGTGTGGGTGGGTGGGTGGGTGGGTGGGTGGGTGGGTGTGTGGGTGTGTCTTGCACAGTCTCCTTGGAGTGCTGGGAAACACTCTGCAGGGACTGCGCGTCTTGCTACACTGCGTCGCGGCACTGCAAAGAAGGGGGAGGTCAGAAGGACGCAAAGACGGAGGAAAGAGAGGAGGGCTAGGGCAAAGAAAGTTGCCCGCCGCGAGCGGGAACAGAGGAAGAGTGTCTGCCTGCGCGCCTATCCCCTCCGCTGGTGAGCTGCAGCACCGCACGTCTTTTCTGCCCTTCTCCAAAGTCACGTTGACCTTTTTCCCCGAAGCACTGGCACAGAGGACACAAACACAAGAGGTGTCCCCTTGACCAAGCGACGACAGCGGGCCTTCACGGCGTCGAGAGCGTTCGTTTGGGAGCGCTCCGCATGAACGGCACACGAAACAAGCGCAGGATAGTAGCAGATGGCACGACACGCAGAGCGCAGAGATATGTGCGAGAGAACACCAAGGAAGTGAGATGCAGGGATGGAAACGTACATGAAGACTGAGCAGAAGACGCTATGCCGCATGTGGGTGGAGGGCCCGACGTGCTCGGCGCGGCCCGCCGCTGCCACGTCTGCGTCTGGGCAGCAGTGCATCGCACGTGCCCATCGAGAGAGCGTCCAGCTGAGAACGAAGTGACACACGCAGCGTAGGGCGGCGCAAAGAAGAAGGAGTGGAGGCGGGACATCGCGCAATGGTCTCCCCCTCCTCCAACCTCTGTTTCAGGGTGTAAAAACGTTGGTGCAACTGCATTGTGACGGAAACGCTTACGAACGAGGTACGGCCGACACGTATACACACGCAAAGACCACCCTGCGGTGTCTAGTCGGTCACCAGAAGAGGATGAAGAACACCCAAGCGGGCAGCTACCTCCAGAACAAGGCAGCGCCACGCAAACGTGTCGTCGGTGCCAGGGCCCAACAGCAGCGGCACCTCTTGGTAGATGCAGAGACTCAGATAGTGTGGCAGCCCGATCATATTCTCCGCTGATCCCTCCAGTGAGCTCCAGCCGAGGAGGTGCGCCTCGAGAAAGAGGGAAAGGCAGCGGTTTACTGTGCGGTGGAAGAGCGTCGCACTGCGAGCCTCCCCGCTGAGCTGCAGAAGAACGTGAAAGAAAAAGGCGGCAGCCACTACGTCATGCATCAGCAACTCCACTGGCAGCGCGTCCATCTTCGCCCACGCCGACTCTGCAGCAGTCTCGCCATCCAATGAGCACATTACGTGGAGCGCGTACGCGCATACCCACTCGACAGGTGGAGAACGTGAGAAACAAGGTGTCTGGAAGGCATCCCGAAGGTGCGCTGGGTCACCGAGTTCGTCGAGGGAGAGTTGGTTCGCCGAGCAGAACGCCGACACGGCATTCTGCGCGTCCGATGAGAGGGACACCCCCCACATGCGGAGGCGTCCTCGCAGTAACAGCGTCAGCGTACAGGAAGCCCCTTCGTTGCGCACGAGAGCGTCGGCGACGAGGGCTGCAGCATGCACTGACTGTTGCTCAGCAACCGCATCCACGTACTCGCTGTACAGAACGCCCTGCGATAGCGGCGACTCCGGCACCGTCTTTTCCACCACGCGCTCGATGTACGCCAGTCTGTAGGAGAAGGTTCGCAGGACGCTAATCTGCAGCGCTGCGTCACAGCAACTCACCAGCTGCGCATCGAAGCGGTCGCGCTTGTACGACACGATTAGCTTCAACGCTGCATAGAGTGCGTCGCGGCCGCTCTCTGTCGGGTTAGCGCCATCCGGCGATGCGAGCTCGAGGGCTATGTCGGAGATGGCGGCGAGAGGGAGGAAGTTGGTGTAGCGCAGGTGTCCGGTGCGGCGCAGTGCCACCATCAGCAGCGTCAAATTCTGACGCGCTAACGGCAAGAGAAGGGCAGCCACGCCTGCCTCCGCGTCGGTGCTCAAAAGAGGCGCCAGAAACGCCAAAGCTGCGGCCGTGTCCATCTGCGCCACGTGCACGAACACGCGGGCAAGCAAGTACGCAGTATGGCGTGCCACCCTCGTAGCGTACTGCCCACAGTCCAGACCCGCCACGACAGAGGCTGCCGCCTGAGCAGAAAGCGTGCGGCAGGATGCCAGACAAGTCTCGAGCACCTCAGCGACACTGCCGCCGCTTCTCAGCACTGCGAGCACGTACTGCAGATGCAACTCTGGCGAACTGGGAAACAAGACCACGCCCTGGCGTCCAAGCCAGCGCCGCTGCGCGACGTCCTCCACGGCGGCCAGCATGCACCGCCACGACAAGGAGCTCGGATGCAACTGGAACTGCGCAGCAGCTGCAGTCGCGAGCGATAAAGAGTCGGTGCTGGAAGAGTGCTGCTGTTGCTGCTGCTCGACAGCGCTCCAGCGCTCCACCTCTTCGGCGCTGCGCAGAAGTGCAGCGCGGGCAGGTGCAGCACGTTGTGCGTCCGTCGCCTTCACAGTGGGTGCGCTCATCATCGCACGTGTCGACTGCTTGTCCGTGAGAAGCCTCATATACAGCCCAGTCGCTATCAATGTCTGCAGCACCTCACAGAGCAGGGCACATACTAACGAGATGGAGTCCGCGTGATGCACGTGACGCGCCAGGCGGGCGGTAGCGTGGGTGACGGCGCAGAGATGCTCGTCGAGCACCGACTGGCAACGCACGGAGTCTAGAAAGACCATGACCGCCATCTTGACGTGGGTAAGCTGATTGCGGTGCCAGTACGGGCATGCCGCGTTGCGGCACACTGCTGCATCGCGGCCGCCACTCTCCTCGGGCGCACTCAGCATCCCATCAGTGCCGCGCTCCATGAGGCAGGGCTCATCGAAGAAGAACGGCGGCTTCACCGCTTGCTCCTCCTCACTCCACTGAAAAAGCGGTGCGCAGCGCTGCAGGAAGGCATCTACATCTGCGGCCTGCGGTCGAGCAGCGTTGGCAACGCAGCGGGGAAAGAGAGAGAGGCCATGCACCGACAGCGGGCAGGCCGTGGAGGTGCGCGGATCTTCGGTGCCTGCGCCGTTCGCAGCCGATAAGCTAGCAACTTCACCGCTGTAGAAAGAGGAGGTTCGGCTGATGATCTTCTGGTAGTGCAGCTGGTTTCGCATCCCCTCGGCAATGCGGTAACCCTCCTCGAGGAGCGTTAGTTCCGGCGCCAGCTCCGCCGTCAGGCTCTGCAGCTCCTTGGTCAACTGCTCTATACGAGAGCGTTGGCGGCTGGTGCGTTGCTCTACGGCGCCAAGCTGCGATTCTACATACCGCCGATGATCCCCCAGCTCCTTGAGCTGCATCATGACGGTGACTCTCTCATGTCGCAGTCGTAGCTTCTGTAAGTCGGTGTGCACCCAAGAGGCTGGAATGGGAGGTTGCCGCGCAGAACCTTCGGACATGTGACCGAAACAGCGCAGCAGCCAGCCCGCACTCAATCTACACTGCACGAAGTAAGACTCGTGTTTATTTATGGCACTGTACGTAGATGGAGGTGGGTTGGTGGTAGTGGGGGGGGGAGGGGGGTAGGCAAAGGTCTATGCAGAAGCGCGGTTCTTCCAGAGTGCTGCTACCTTTCCATGGAGGGGAACGCACTGTGAATGACGTCTACGACTGATTTGAAGCGAGGTTGGTGAGAGTGAGCAGAGAAGGGGGGCAGCAGAGGGAGTGTGAAGCAACACGCGTGTGCCAGTGGTGTGCGCATAACAGCTCACCCCTTACTCGGCTACCTCTCCAGTGATGAGGTAGACTGGCATTGAGAGTGCCGAAGTATTGGGAGAGAAGGACGGTCGAAACACTGTCTGTTTCGGGCAGAACGCCCTCCCACCCTTCCTGGCTGAGCGGCACCATGTATTTTGTTTCGTTGAGGATGCGGCAAGTATCCCGCTACCCGTGTCGACTGGTGAAGGAACAGCATTCACGACGCGTGCCGCATCAAGCGGCACAGTACTCCGTCTTCATAGATTTTGCTATACTTCGCCAAACACGAATGACGACGATGGAATATGTCTCAAACAGGAGCACCGACACGCCCCCCACACTCGCACATCCGCACGCACCGCGAGATGGTGGCGAGAGAGGGACAGAGGGGCGGAACTGCACACAGGCAGATGAGAAACGTGAATAGAGAACACAACAACATGGTCAACGAACAGAGAGGAGCGGCGCACAAGCGCGTCACCCATCTATCAACAGAAAGCGAGATGAATAGCGGGATCAAGGCGGCTCCGCCCAACTACTACCATTCTCAGCATCATCGGGAGCCGAGGCAAAACGGAAAACAAAAACGGCGGGAGACGGGGGAGTAGAGAAGAACGGCACCGGTGCCTCCCCTCCGCTCCGCTTACACAGTCACGCACATGCGCGTGCTTAAATCACAGAGATGATGACCGGTAAAGGTGAACGAACAGGAGAGATAACGGAGAAACAACGAGGCACGTGGGTGGGTTTGCAACGAACGGGCAGACTCGGTGAGTGGGAAGCAGGAAGGAGAGGCAGACGTGCACACAGCAGTGCTCAGCAGTCCACCCCTCCCCCTTCCACTCCCCTCCGCTTCCCCAGCGTGCCGTCAGTGCCTTCCCGCCTAGTGCCGCCTTTCATAAAGGGAGAAAAATTATTTGTGAGAAACGCTCGACTCTCATGCAGCGAGTTCGCACAGCTCCGCACTCTTCCGTGTCACCTTTCGCTGCAGAGAAGGCGAGAAAAGAGTGGAGAAGCAACGCACACGTCCACGCTCCCTCCACAACTCGCTCCCACCGCCCTCTGACGGCACCGTACCAGAGGCGCCCCTTCCACACATGCGTGCACAGAGTGAATAAGCGAGAGGGACGCAGCTTGGAAACGGTGGGCAGGGTGTGCAGTCCTGGGGAGCTTCCGCATCACGACCCTTGCCGGTACTCTCGCTCGTTTTGTTCTCCGGTTCTGCCTGCCTTTCTACAAGGTCAGCGAGTGCGTAGCGTGCGAAGGTGTGAGTATGTGTATCCGCAGCAAGCGGCAACGGCAAACCAATACAAACAGTGGCTTAGATATTTTCCATAATACGTAATCATACTCATCCGACGACGCAACGAGCGCGACGCGCACGCGCACGAGTCCTACGCCGTAAACGAGAGCACACCTGTGCCCTTATCCATTTGTGCCGTGTCTACATCAAAGGCTGCAGGGAAAGTCGAGAAATGAGACAAAGCAAACCCCCCGCAGCATGACCGCTGCGCACGTGTAAGCGGATGCACGTGTCCGTCACACGCCGAGTGGAGCAGCGAGGAAGCGAGCAAAGGACTGAGAAAGGCAAACGAAATTGCGGTGGCGTCCGCAATGCCCTCATCCTCGAGAACGTGAGAGCCACCTAGCGGGCGTGGGGAAGGGAGCGGGATGTGTAGTCCATCCGAGCCCATCCGCACAAACGAGAGAGGGGGAGAGAACAGAGCGCGACACACAGACGGAAAGAAGAGCAAATCACCTTAAGAGGAGTAAGTTAGATAATGTTGCTATGTGATGCTACGACGGTGCTGTAACGAACGGAAAAGGGACAAGCAACATCTCTCGCTGCCTGTCTGCTACTGTGATCAATGGCACACCGGGGGGGGGGGGGGGGGCAAAGCCGAGCAGATGCCACGCCGCAAGGCTTCTATTCCACCATCACCGCCATCCCTTCGCTGTAGTTCGTGTAAAGACGCGGTAGGAGCAACGCTGCCATTTCCTAGCTCAGTCGACTGCAGTGATCGCCAACGCGTCCTCAAGGATTGGGTAGGGTGCATATGGAAGGAGAGCGACGGCGTTGGCGTGCGTGACGGCATAGTGGCGAACCAAAGTCGTCATTCTTTCTGACGTGTGTGTGGGGGCGTTGTTTGCGTGCTACGGATGATTTCCTAGAAACATGCGCAGGCCGGACCAGAGCGGTATCGAAGCCGGTGCTCGCCCCTGCCCGCACGGTTGCCGATATGCGCATGGGTGGCAATGCGAGGGGCAGAAGGGGTGCGTGCGTGCGCCCGTGTTCACTTGCAAGAGATCCTTTCGAGGGTGCGCGAGGCGCAACGAAGCCTGCGCATTCGTTTGCGAAGACGAGCTACGTCTCGGCGGTGGACACTACCGCCGACGACGGTGTGGACGCCTTCGTTGCCTCCGCAGCCACATAATCTATGGCGCGCTGCGCGAGATGCATCGGCTGAATGTGGTTTAGCATGATCGCCGCGAGGACCACGCTGAGGTACACATAAGAGAAAACGAAGCAGCCGCGGCAGTGGCGCACCGGCTCGTTGTGAAAGAGGAGAGACTTGTAGATCATGAGCGCGTTGGCAGCGGCCGTCACCGAGTAATACCACATCCCCTCCACCTCCATGCCGGCGAGCGTCGGGCAGACGAGAGTGAGGAAGGCCATCAAAACAGAGAGGGCAACAGCGTAGAAGGACGCGCGCCAGGGATTGTAGAAGGCTAGCATCTTGTAGCCGGCCGCCTCGTAGTCGCGCCGACAGTGGAAGGCGAGCCCATTGAAGTGCGGAATTTGCCACACAAACAGGAACGTCGCCAGCAGCCACACCGGTGGCGTGATGATACCGGCGACGGCGACGCCTCCCATAAGCGGGGGCACGCCTCCTACGATAGAGCCGAACCACGTGTTGAGGGCGGAGACGCGCTTCAGCGGCGTGTAAATGCAGACGTACAAGAACCAGTTGAAGACACCCAAGGCCGCCGCCGGTGGGCTGACGCAGTACAGCAGCCCAGTGCCGAGGGTCAGCTCCATGCTGGAGATCGCTGTAGCTGCCTGGGGTGAGAGGAACTTCATCGGGAGAGGTCGACGGCAGGTGCGCTTCATTAGCTTATCATACGGTGCCTCGATGATCTGGTTCGCCGTGTTGGCAGAGCAGGACTGCAGCATCGTGCCAGCGGTGACGGCAGCCGCGACTAAGGGAACGGTGCCACCGGCAATCACGTATCCCGCCAACGCCGTGGCAGCCACGTAAGCGGAGAGCTGCGACTTGCCCATCTGCGACACCATTATCGACATGGTCGGCGGCCGGCGATCGCACAGCCTCGCCTCCACGGGGCAGCCCATGTGCGGCGTTGTGCCCACCACAGGGCAGTGCTCCATGGCCCCTTGCGCCATGACCGTGGGAGATCCCTCCTTGGTCCGATGGTACGGGCACGCCTTGAAGGTGCCCGACTGCAACCTGCGCTGCGTCAGCCTGAAGAGCTGCGCGTGCCGAGCTGCCGTGATGTGCAGCATTGTCTTTCCCACTTGTTTGATGGTGCGGCAGGATTCTGGCTCACGGAAGCGACACACACGAGCGGCGGAAAGTGAGGAAAGAGCACGCCGCAAGACGGTGGTGGATTCGTATGAGATGCTCCACCAGAAGAAATCTGTGAGCATGCAACGGCGATGAAGCGGCCACGTGCATGCACTCAAACACACGCACAAACACTTGCACAGACGCAGGGACACTGACGGAAGGAGGAGAAAACGATGGTGGCACGACACGAAAGGGAAAGAGTGGGAGTGTGAACAGGGAACACGCGTCCAGACACCTGTGCGAGTGCGCAAGCATGTGTGCGGATAAGAGGACCAACGTGTCAACCGCACCCGGCAGCCGCGGCGTTTGGGACACGAAGGAGAAGCGACTACAATAGACGGGGAGGTAGAGCAGCAGGTAACGTGGCGTGCGGCGAATATACGTGCCGTCCACACACACACACACGAACCTCCCTCCATGCGCAGCCCCAAAGACGCCGTTCCGTGGAAGCCGCTGGTACCACGACCAAAGCGAGCACCTCTGCTTCATGGCACCCTCCTTCACCTGAGTGGATGTAGTATACCGGAGAAGTGCTTCACACTCTTCTGCTGCTTCCTGAGTGTGCGCCTCGACACAACAGCGAGCGTCGCAGAGCTTTGGGTGGCGAAGGGGTGGAGGAAGGGGCACGCGCAGGCCTCAAAAGCATCCAGCGGTGCTTTGTGCCCTTCCCCCGACCAGTCTTCGTCGCGACTGTCCATGCCGTCGTACCTGTGGCGGGCTCACGGTAGTGCGCCATCCGGCCCGTTTGCCTGCTTCCTCTGCTTTCGCTTTCGCAGCTCTTGCGCCTTAGAGAGAACACAGCGAGTCAACGCGAAAGCAAACTCACGCCACACATCCACTCGCCCACGACAAGACACACACACACGTACAGACACAGAAACACACAGAGAGAGAGCGCAACCCAAAGCAGCACGTCACAGCGAAGGCACGGATGCAAACACACGCACGCAGCGATAGACGTCAGAAAGAGACCCCGAAAGAGAAAACAGAAAAGACGCCAAGTTCCGAGACGTTTACGGCGCGCCCCGCCCACAAGAGGAAGAGATAACGGCACATGAGCGCCGCCGCCCGCTAGTTGTGCACAAGGCCAACCACACAGAGCCACAGAAGCACACGGGCTGGCCGCAGCAAGGGATACGAGAGCCAAACGGTTCACCAGCACGTGGTGCACCGCGATGCCGCAAGAGCGGGCTGGGGTGGCCAGGGTGGATACAGAGAGAGAGAGAGAGAGAGAAATGGCGAAGGGACCCGCCGCTTGTGCCGTCGTGAGCACACGGATGCGAGTGAACGAAAAAATTCAGCACCGCGATGGTCCGGCAAGCCTCGTCACTCGCTCCATTTATGTGCCGCACACTGAAGTCGCTGAAGAGGTGGGTACAAGCGAGCCAGCTTTGCGCTCCACCCCATCCGCACTTTCTGCACGGCCGCCGGGTCCTGGTGTCGGTGATGGTGCTTAGCGCAGCTTGCTCAGCGTCTCCGCGAGGTCGAAGGGCTCGAACGCGTAGCCATCAGCGGCGTAGAACTTGTTGTTGAATTCCACCCAGTGAAGACGCAGCGCGTGCAGGAAGGCGGACAGGGACTCCATGCCGAGCAGCACACCGATCGTCGCTGTCATCCACATGGCGAAGCCAAAGAAGATGCAGATGCCGGTGCCGCTATCGTAGTCGACCGTGAGGAGGAAAGCGAAACTCCAGAACACCTCCGACAGCTGCGAATGGGCGAGAGACAGGGCCCAAAGACGTAGGTACGAGGCGGTGTTCGACACGCAGCCGAGCACGTACTCGATCGTGTGAATGATCTGGTGGATGATGATCTCGCTCAACTGGAAGTCGTCCTCCCCCTCCTCCTCGCCGTCTGCAGGCGGGTGGGCAGCCCGTTCTTGCATTTTTTGGTCATGCTCTTTCTTCTCCACATACGGGATGACGCACAGCATGCATGGAACGCAGGCCAAGGACACCAGCAGAAGCATCACCTGCAGGGCAGCCTGGCCAGAGAAGAGCGGAAGGGTGATGGTTCCTGGTGCCAGGAAGAAGTTCGTCATCGTCTCCAGCAGCGACGGGGCATCGTGCGTGTTCTCCCAGGTGGTCAGCCACTTCACAATGATGAGGACACACATGTATCCAAAGGTGCACGACAGAAACACCACCTCTGGGACGAAGCGGAACCACACCTTGACGCTGTCGTTGAAGTAGATGTAGTTCGTCAGAGAAATGAGCACGCCAGCCATCATCTGCGCCACACCAATAATGACGGAGCACTTCATCTTGATGGAGTTGTAGAATTCCAGCTTGTTCTCCGTCTCCGACCAAGCGGAGTCGATGCCGAAAATGACCGACGATTCCGGCTTGACGCTGGGGCGGCCTGTGGGGAAGGACGGGTACACGATCCCGTCTGGGCCCTCCGGTGGCAGCTGCGGCCAGCGGTAGCCCGAGGCGAAGATTTCAATCGAGAAGCCGAACATATCGTTGTACAGGAGCCCCATGTACACAGCGAAGAAGCCCATCAGCAACAGCAGGTAGCGGCCGCCGAAGATCATGGCGAAGATCTCGTTCAAAGGCTGCCCCTCAAAGCTCTTCTCCTTGAAGACTAGGAAGGCGGCAAAGAGGGTGAGGATGATTCCGTGGCCGACGTCGCCGTACATGACACCGAAGAGATAAGGGAAGGTGATGATCGTGAATACGCCGGGGTTCGCCTCCTTGTAGCGGGCCATACCGTAGCTGTCCACGATGCTTTGAAAGGAACCCGTAATCTTGTTTGTCTTGAAGTACGACGGCGGCGTCTCCTTCGTGTTCAGCTCCTCAATGATCGTCGCCACCTGCGCCCCGCTCAGGTACTCAGCCTCGGCGATCGCCGTGCGGATGTCCTCGCACGAGCGCACCGGCGCCCACCCCCGCGCGATCGCGGTCGACCCCGAAAACTTCAGCATGTTCATGGTCGAGAAGACCGCCTTTTCCGTCACCACAGCGCGGCGCCACTCGTAGCAGACAGCCGCAATGCCGAGCAGCACCTGCCGCTGGCGGTAGGCTGACTGATTGAGGGTCTGGGTGATCGTGTCTACCTGCTGCTGCAGCGAGGCGTGCATACGGGTCAGCTGCTGCTCCGAGTCGGCGTAGTTGTATACGGTCGCCGCGTTCGCCTCGGCGATCTTGATAAGCCTCTCGTGCAGCCGCGGGGCCGAAAAGTACACGGCAAACACGCTCTTGTACACGGGCTCGTTCGCGTTTATGTTGTAGAAGGGCTTATCGATATTGTCTGTGCGCATGATAGAGTTGCCGCGTGTGGCGCGGTACACCAGGCGCTCGAAGAGTGGAATGCGCTCCTTCGGGATGACGCCGGTCACCATCAGCACCCCATCGCCAGTCGCCCCGCCAAAGTCACGCGAGAGAATCTCGAGGTGCTCCTTGGACCGGTTGCGCTCCTCGATGAGGGCCTGGTACTGCTCATTGAGCTCGACCACCTCAGAGTACACCTCGTCGATTTTGTGCTCGAGCGACGACATCGTCTCCCCCTCCGCGTCGCCGTCCACGATGGTGGCCACGCCGGCCTTTTCGCTTTCCTCTTGCAGAAACCGCAGCTTGCGCTCCATGTCGTCGCAGCGGCGCACCTCCTGCACGAAGTCGCGCTGGAAGGCGCTCACGTCCTTGTTTAGGTCTTCAAACTGGAACTGGCCGATCTCGCCGAGCTTGAGAACGGCGTCGTGGGCCACCTCGCGCTGCATGTGCAGGGAGAGGACCACCATGTCCTCCGACCTCCACAGCCCACTGCATGCCTCCCGCGGCATGATGGCGAAAGTCGGGAATGAGCACCACACAGTACTACAGAAAAGAAGAAAGCCGCAAAGGAAAGTCACGCGCGCCGTGCAGTGATGTCGCGGTGAGGCGCACAGGTAGTCACTATGAAACTAAAGAGAGATGGGCGAGGAGAACCGTTAGAGGAAAGTGTGCGGCCTGCGGAGGCGGTGGCGGGACGAGAGTAGGAAGAGAAGGGGGGGGGGGCGGGAGGCAGACTGAGGCGAGGTAGAAATATCCTTCTACGATACTAGGATATGCGGGAGCGCTTTGTGAGTAGGCGTGCGCGTATGCCGTGATGATGTGGAGAGAGAGAGAGGTGGAGATATCCACGGAGCATGGAAAATGTGGCCAAGAGAAAGACGACGGGGGTAGCACTCGCAAGGAGAGCAAGAGCGCAAGCAAAAACGGGCCGCGTTGCAGCACAAGCGGCTGAATACGGCGGCTCGGCGACGACGCTTGCTCTCCTTGCGAGTGTTTTGCTGCTATGGGGTGGCCGCTTGCGTCATTGCAAAGCCACCGCGTGCAGAAGCTGCGGCAGCGCATGATATCGCCTGAGAGAGGCGGGGGCATAGCAGTGCTATGTCCGCGACGTCAAGAGGGTCGGTTGCAGCGCCCTTGGTCTTCTCCTACCCCTTTCGGGGAGAGGGGGCCGCTGTTGATGGTGGATTCTGTAGTGCAACTTAGCGAGTAGCAGAGCTGCGTGCGCCTGATAGGCAGCAAACGGTGCATAGCAGAGATGGAGGACGACCGAAGGACGAAAAAAATCGGCCGACGAGCAACTGGAAAAGATGTCGGGCAGCAGGAGCGTGGTCCAGGCGCGAAGAGACGATCACGCAGGACGGAGAGGGGGCGTGACACACAGGCATGCTCAGCGACGCGCACAGGAGCAACAAAACGCGCAACCGTTTACACGCTCCTCCCCACCCACCGCCCTGTGCAATAGGGCGCTCTACGGTGTACTCGCCGCACCGTGCCCTCCACTTGAGAGAAGCGCATCAAGTGAGAAGGAGGCGCAGGCGCAGTGGGACACCAGCTGCTCCCGAAGGCGCTGCATTTCTGTCGTATACGCCTTCTGCTCCCGTAGCCCTTCGCGCGTTGGGAACGCAGGGAGCGGCACGAAGCGCAGCTCAGGGGGCACAATTTCGCGCACCCGCATCGTCCTGTCCGGCATGAAGTATGCCACGAAGTGGTGATGGCGCTGCATTGCATGGCGGTGTGCTTCGATACCGGTCTCCTCACCAGTGAACACGAGCGCGTCTCCCAGGAAGGCGTTGCAGAAGGCGTGCCAGAGCGCCACTGTCGATGCGGTGCATGGCCACGAAGGCGCAGAAGAGGAGGTCAAGGTGGAGGTGGACGCAGCCGATGTGTCCAGGGCCAGCGTCCATGTGTCTCCCATCAGGAACGATTCGTCTATGTTGTCAGCTTCGAGCACTGCGCGTAGATGCAGCGTAGACCAGGGGTCCCGGTCATCCCTCTCTACCACGGATGCCGCATTGGCACGATTATGACGGTGATTCGTCTCTGCAAGACGTTGGTGCATGACACCGCCGGCCATAGGCGCAGCAGCAGACGACGCACGATCTGTCGCCACTACGCTGCCGATGGTGTCGCGCCCGTCGAGGAAAGCCCCGTAATGCGAGATCGTCGCAATGACTGGCACCGCCTGCAAGCCGAGTTGCAGCCCAAGGCGACGTGAAGAGCGCACATCAGGCAGCAGAAACAAGGAAAGAATCTCCTGCATTGCCGCCTGCAGCTGACGCGCGCTACGAGAGCAGCGATATACGCGTACGTTGCTCGCCAGCTCGCCGACAGTCACGCACACCGCCTCCCAGTCCACCAGGATACATCGCAGGCGCTGATGCGGCGAGGCGTCAAGGCAAAGCCCTGACAGACTTTGCGTTGCCTCCGTGTGACTGACGTACGAGGAGCAGAAGAGGATAAGCTGATGACGCTGCTGCGAGCCGCCCAGTGCTCGCTGAACGTGCGGCAGCACAGACTCCATGCGATTGCCGAAAATGGCGGCGCCGCATGCGTTGACGCTATGATCCGGTTGGGCGGCTGCAAGTGCGCGAAGGCCACTTATCACGCCAGCAGCGCCAGAATCGATTGGATGGTCAGTGCTCGTGGCGCAGAACGGTGTCGCGAAAGACTCCACACGAGTATGCGTCACGAGATGGACGGTCGCAGAGAGCGTGGTACCACTCCGTTGGTAGTGCAGGTAGGAGAGAGTCAGCAGTTGGCTGCACTGCGCGTACACAGTCTGCCGCAGCTCCTCATAGCCTTTGCCGTCGCCTGCGACACGACAGTCAAAGAAGATGCAGACGCGCCTATCCGATACTGTCGAGGAAGCTGACATGGATCCAGTGTGTGCGGGTACACAAGCGGTGTACCGGACAAGGTGACCACCGCGCACACGGAGACCGTGGGGGAGGGGGGGGGGGGGGCAGATGCGTGTGCACGCCTGTGGGCAAACATCCGCAGCCGGCTGCTGCGGATGAATGTATGTGCGTCGCCTGCGCAGCACAGCACCGGAAGCAGCAGCGTGGAGGGTCGCCACAGCGACGCTCATCAAGGAGAAGCGAGTGCAGCCAGCACGACAGCCAAACAACAGGGAAGTGGCGGTGGAGTGAAGACGAGAAGGGAGAGGAGTATCAGCAAGCAGTGCATCACATGTGCGACCGCACACGAAAAAAGCGCACGTGTGAGTCGCACCTCCCCCTGCTCACCCCGTCGCACTCCCAAATCGAAGAATAAATACCGCACGGATTGGGGGAGGGGTGCAGCAAAGGAGGGCGGGAACTGTTCCCCACCTGCCCCTGCCCTGCCGCCATCATCATCGCTCCCCTCCCCCCAATACCCATGAGGGGGGGGGGGGGGGCAGCGCATCCCCTCGGGCCCTTTTGCGTTCTTTCTCTCGGTGGGACTTGCCTGAGAGCTTCGGTAGCTCGGGCACGCGCTCTCTTGGCTGCATCGCTCCGTCATCTGTCCTTTCACGCCCCGCCCCTCCTCCTTCTCCCCTGCCTCTCGGGTTTCTTCGAGAGAGACCCCCTACACGAGTCCACCAGCACACGAAGAGGTGCATCCATATATAAGCATAGGTGCAAACGAAAGGAAAGGGCATCCCGCCCGCTGCGCACGCATTGGCTGGCGCGGTGCTGCATCTTCCACAGCTCAGGTTGCAAAATCGGAGGCGAGTTGAGCCTCTAGGGGTGACGGGTGGGAGACACGTGGGCAGGGAGAGGGCGTGCGCTGAAGAAGGAACGCCGGCAAGAGATAAAGAGACACAAGAAAAGCACAGGAGGGCCGAGTACCCACCGGCGGGTGGCGAGGCGGGTGGCGAGGCGGGTGACGGAGCGTGCACACGTGCTCATGTGTGCGCGTGTGGGAAAGGGTTGGGCCACGAAAGCTGAACAGCGACCTCGGCAGACGACAGACGCACACACGCACCCGCATGAGAAAAGAAGGCGGGGCACCCGGGGCGCAGAGAGCGAGAGAGCACAGGGGCACGGAGAAATATACAGAGCGGTCGTTACTGGCAGAAAAGGGTGTCGCTGAGCCTGCTCCCGCGCAGCTCACATGCGAACGCAAGCGTAGATACAGAGAGAAAGACGCACAGCTGGCAGTCGCACAGAGAAGCCGAAAAATTGTGTCGGGGATGTCCCCGTGGAAGTGGCGAGAAAGCGATGAGGAGACGGAGACCGACAAGCAGAGCGGACGACGGGCTACGGGGGGGCAGGCAGATGCTCAGGCCGGTACATCCCTCCACCGCCCCCGACAGGAGGGCGAGAGAAAGAGAGAGAGAGAGACAACGATGCGGGGGTCCCCCTTCAACCGGCCACTCAGCGTGGAGAGGGGGGAGGACGGACAGCTGTGCACACACGTCCGCTCGAATGCCCCCCCGCGGGTGGGCGTGCTCACTCCCCCCTCCTCCTCGGACGTTTGGCGGTTAGCTGCGGCTCTGGGTTCGGTGGCTCTACTCACGAAACGGTAGTGCGCGGCCCCGCCTCCGACGCGCCCCTTCGCAGGCGCCACCCCTTCGCCCTGCCCGCGTGCGCCGGTAGCCGCCCACGAGGCACCGCGACGGCCGCGTTGTCGGCTGACCGCACGCATCCTGCCGTAGCCTGGGGGTGGTGGCTGCGCAGAAGACGCAGCCCGGCTCTGCTATCGCTACATGTGCCCGGTGCGCCAGCGTGGCCTGCATCCGCGCTGTCGTCCTTGGCGCCTGCGCCAAGCCCCCCAGGGTGCCCACGGGTGCGATCTGCACGGAGACGCGGGTGCGCTCGTCGAGGGAGGCCCCCTCGCCATCGGGTCCGCAGACCGTGAGCGTGCGACCGCCCATCCAGACCCGAGCGCGGCGCGTGGCATCGGGGGGTATGCAGCGAAGCAGCGCCGCTACAGCGACCACTCGTCAGGTGTGTACTGCCCCATTCGCTCTTGATGGGGTGCGAGAGGTGTGGACAGTGTGCCCTACATATATATATATATATATATATATGTGTGTGTATGTGCGAGTACTCGCGGCCAGGGTACTTCGGCGTGTGAAGTGTGGGTGGGCTCCACAAGCGATTAGAGGTGGCAGGTTAGGTGTGCCTCGCGGCTGTCAAGGGGACAGAAGTAGAGAGGGAGTTGAGGGAGATCACAAGGCACTACGGATTCCATCGATGCGGCTCTTGAAAGTCACTGCAGCTCATTCTTGGTCTCCATGACTTCTCGTCGTCTCGACGGTCGGGAAGTTCACCGCTCCGGCTCACACGGAAAGGAATAGAGAAGAGAGGAGAGAGAGGAAAGAATAAGGCGCAGCTGCACACGCAAGGTGAGCCACCCAGGACAAACAATGGAGGACAACAAAGAGCGGACGAGAGATGGAGAGCGACAGCTCAGGCGCCGATCTACTCGAGAGACGCGTGACACTGCGACACAAACAAAAAGGTACACACCGCATCAGCTCGGCAATAACATCATCGCCATGATGGGCAGCGAACGACATGAAATATTGTGCCAGCCACTCCAATGCAGCAACGGCAAAGTCCACACCAGCAGGCCAGTCGCGAACAGCCCAGACGATGGTCTGCAGAGCATGCTGGAAACGGCATGCATCAAATGAGGTCCGCTTGGCCACCGGCATGAAGCTTCTTGTCGACACGGTCCTTCTGGCGCACCTGCCACTTGCGGTAGATGTCGGACCGCACGAGTGAGTCACGGATCTCCTCCTCGTTGCAGTTACCCTGGAGAGAAAGGGAGGTGAGGCCCGGGCAGTGCGCGAAAATGGCCGCGCTGACGCGGCGGAGCGGCTCCTTTCCCTTTTGCTCATCTAAGCTGATCCGTCTTAGCGACGCCATCGTTGGCGCCTCCTCGTCCGCTGCGAAGCCCAAGCTCACGGTGCCGCCCAGGTGGTTCTGATCAAGGAGGAGCTCTCGCAGCGCCGGGAACGGTTTATCCACGGTGCTGTCAGCGATAACGAAGGTCTTCAGCCGGTTACGCTGGAGTGCGACCACCTCGAGGCTCTTACTCGGGCCAACGCACCGCGCCAGTGAAAGCGGAATGTCGAGCGTCGTCTTGTTGTCGGTGCAGACGAGGCGGCGCAGGCGCGGAAAGCGAGCAGCGAGGAGCGGAGGCAGCATGTGAAGATCGTTGCCGGAAATGTTGAGTGACTCGAGGGGCAGCCGTGTGGTGCCGTGGGCAGCGTTGCTCACGGGAGCCGTCGCGATGCGTGCTCGTGCCTCCTTAGCGTGCGTCTTGGACAACGGTGCCTCACTCCCGAGAGCGCACGCGCAAGTGAGTCCGTTGTGAGAGAGGTCGAGGCTAACCAGCGTGCCCCAGAGAGAAAGGGCGGTGAAGGCATACGGGACGGGGTCGCGGAGAGGGTTGCGGGTGATCGTGATGATGCGGAGAGCGGACAGCTTCTTGAGGGCTTTCGTAACGCTTGACCACGATTTGACCTTCTGCGTGTTGAGCGTCAGAATGCCGGTTGCGGCGGCGCGGTCATAGCGATCTTTCGAAGTAGCGCCACCCATCGTCGTCTAGACGTCTTCGTGTTCTTGCGCGCGTGGGCAAGCCGGGTGTGCAGGTATAGGTGTTCTCAGTCTTACCGCCCAATCAAAGACGACAAAAGTCTGTAGCAACGCACCACTTCAGTCTTGCGCGCGGCACATTCGATGGTGCGGTGGAAAACAAAATCTGTCTCTCTGCGTTGGCGCTTGCGTCGCACACACTGAGAGAGAGAGAAAGAGAAAGGTGCGGCGGATAGAGGCTAAAGAGAATCTGTGCGTGGGGTAGGGGACGAGAGTGGGAAGATGCAACTTTCCTCTGTGGTTGTTGCCTTCCCTCATCGCCACATCAACGGCAGCGCATCCGTCACTTCAAGAGGATCTTCGCCACGCTGCAAAGAAAAACTGTCGTCAGCTGCATCAGCGGAGGCCGTTTTCCGTGCAGACCAGAGACGCGAGAGGCGTGCTCCGTCACACGCGCATCACTCCATTCACCCGGCTCCCATCCAAAACTGATGGCCGCCCTAGAGAGAGAGAGCGGCTCGGCAGACAGCCCTGCCTTCACGTAAAAGGTTTCCCTGCACTGGTGACATTTTCGCTTTCGCATTACGAACACGGTAAGCCCCGACAACGGGGGGACACACCGCAGCGCGTGGCATCACAGGGCCCAGCAGCCCCCCTCCACAACCTATCCCATGCCGAATGCCAGAGCAAACCTCTGGTGGTGACGGGGCCCAGCACCCACGACGCAGGGGAGTCAGAGCGGTGTGTCGCTACGGATGTCGGCGGTCGGGTACTGGATGGTGCGGCGTCGGGACCACCCGCGACAGCGAGCACGTCGGTGCCACCCACATGGCGGGCAGAGTGTCCGCACGACTCGAGCGTGTATCCCCACACACCCGGCCCTCGCACTGCCCACGAGTGGTGGGGGAGGGGGGGAGAGCCTGAGCGCCACTCCGAGGGACGCCACCAGGTGGCGACCGGCATGATGGGTGAGCGGCTGCGAGGGCGACCGCCTCAGCGGGGGGTAGAGGTAGACTCTGAGGCCGCGTGCAGATGGCGGAGCCGGCGCATTGTTGCAACGCGCGTTACTGGCGCTGCCCCGCACCACGCGATGGGGTCTGCGACAGGGTCAGGGTCGCGGTGGAGCAGAGGCGAGCGCATGTTGCGCGGCCGAGGGTGGGCGCGCTGAAAGGGAGAGAAAGAGTGAAACTATATACGCCGTGAAACAGATTGTGGAGGTTGCCGTGGGCAACGCAATAGAGAATGCACAGAAACAGCCGCGCGCACACTCGCCTAAACGCACGCGTATCGGCATCGTCACCGGATCGCCTTACCGACTCTTTCAATGGGTGCCCGCCTGTTGGGCAAAGACCCGACCACACACCTCCCTCCGCTTTCCACGCATCCGCGTGAGGAGGAGAGCGGCGCTTGCGCGCGAGGGCCGCTGCTACTTGTCTGGGGGCGTGTTGACGAATGCATGGATCCTCGCCCTACACCCGTCACTGCTTGTGTGGGTAGTAGCGTTGGCCGAAAATCGAGGTTCCGACGCGCACGGCGGTGGAGCCCATTCGAATGGCGTTCACGTAGTCGCCACTCATGCCCATCGACAGCTCCAGGTCCTCCGGCGCCATCTGCACCGCCTGCGCCACGTCCTCTCGGCACTTCGTGAGGCACTCAAAGTTTTCGGGTCGACTTGTGTAGTCGGGCATGCCGATCGTCATGAGTCCCTTCAGTTGCAGCAGCGGACACTCATCAGCGATGTACTTGGCAAGTGTCACAGTAGCCTCGCCAGGCTCCGTTCCGCTCTTCGTCTCTTCGCCACTGGTGTTTACCTGAATGTACACCTCGAGTGGCCGGCCGCCGCGGTACTTCCTGCACCCCTCGTTCACCTTGCTTGCCAGATTCTCAGAGTCGATGGTCTGAACCACGCGCAGGTTGGGCACCCCCTCCAGCAGCTCCTTCACCTTGTTGCTCTGCAGGTGACCAATGAAGTGCCACACCGTGTCCTCGGGCAGCTCCTTGGCCTTCTCTCCCAGCTCCTGCACGTAATTCTCGCCGAACACGCGCTGGCCCAGGTTGTAAAGGTTTAGAAGACATGCAGGCGACTTGGTCTTGCTCACCGCAATGAGCGTGACGCGACGGTTTCCGCTTTCCTGCGCCACCGTGTCGCACACCGCCTTGTAGTTGAGCGCGAGGGTCTCGGCGGTAGGCTCGCTAGCGATATCGTAGCGGGACATGGCACGGCGCAGGAGCGGGGAGCGGAGGCGACACCGAAACGTGCTTGCGTTTGCGTCTCCCTCTTGGCCGCTGTCGGCAATGGCCGAGTGACGACACGACGAGCGAGACGAGCGGAGGGAAGGAGGGAGGAGACAGAGGGGCCGAAAGCAACGGCGAGAGCAGCAATCCACGTGGCAGAGACAGCATCCAGCTGAGCAGCACCGGGTGAATAAGCGGAATGGACCGAAAGGGGGTGGAGCGTGCACGTGTATGTGTAGGGCAACGTGCGCAGGAACACAGCCGAGTGAGAGCGGCGGAAAAGAGGAGCGGGCGAGAAGGCAGAGAGAGAGAGAGAGAGACAGATGTGGCGAAGGTGACGGTGCGGGAAAGGAAGAGATGGCACCGCACAGAGACAGGCATATCAACGCAGTATCCGAAAATATGTCCTCCATCGCAGTCGCGTCGGAGACCTCTGTGATGATGTCTGCACCATGGCTGATTCGACATCCTCGACGAGGTGCACCATTACGGCCTGAGAAGCAATACCGTGAAAGGCTCTCCTGAGCACACGCGAGCGCTGGCGCGCTGGTTCATTCCTTCTCAGGCTGTCACAGTGGAGACTTTGTGTCACGTACACACAGACAGACACACGTGCCGACTCCTCGAGAAACGGCGAAGATGGCGGACAGGCACACGCGTCACGCTCCAAAAGACTTACTTTGACGAGGTGGTTCTCGGCTCGCGTCAGCCGTCCTTTTCGCCCTCCGCGCGCGTCCTCTTCGCCACCGGCTCCGTGTCACTCTCCGACTCCTCTTCGGTCTCACGGCCGGTGCTTCCGGACGATCCCGTCTGCCCCACCTCTTCATCACTCTCTTCATCGCTGCTATCCTCGCACTCCTCGTCGCTGTCCGTCTCGTCCGAGTCTTCGACCACAACCTCGGTTCCGTCGCGCATACGCGAGTTGAGGGCGACCAGCTTCGGAAATGTCCCGAAAACGGAGGCGAAGTGCGCAGGGGTGTCAACGTCGTTGTCTGCCACGTCCAGCACTTCCAGGCTCGGAAAGCTCTGCGCCAACCGGCGCACCTCCTCCAAGGAGGACACTTGATTGTTGGGCATGAGCAGACGAACTAGCGACGGCACAGCCGGCGGTGGTGAAGTAACAGCAACGGCGTTGTCGCTAACATCCAGAAGGCGGAGTGCTTGAAGCTTGTTGAGGCCAAGGATGTCGAGGCTCACGAGCTTCGGCTTCATGCAGATCAGCAGAAGGTGAGTGAGGTGAGTGTAGGGAGACCACAGCTCTGGAAGCGCCGGCACGCCGCTCAGAGAGAGCTGCGTGACCTCCTCAGCAGGTCGCCCCTCCACCTGTTTCTGAACCCGGAAGGCAGCCGTCTTCTTTAATATCTCCATACTTGCCTGCGTGAGCGTGCGAAGCGCGACGGCGAAGCAGCTGTGCCCGTATGTCTATTGACGTGTATGGGAGAATCTATATAAACAGAAGCCGGAGACAATATGCAACGGTGGCTATACGACCTTGTGAATCTGTCGCGACGTCCGTCGGGAGGAATAAGTGCAGCCACGCGCATGTGCACGTATCCGCACACACACACACACAGCAGTCGGAAAGCGAGAAAAGGGATGGCGGACAGGGCGATGGAGAGAAAGACAGGAGACCATCCAGCAGGCAGGAGGGAGAGGCCGGTGGGGTCTTTTTCCGATGCCTCACAGAAAACGGTGCGAGTAGCACATGCGGCGTCGCTGCCGGTCAACTCAAAGACACTCACACGTGGTGGCAGGCGGAGTGGGTCACTGGCGCAGATGGAGACGAAGTGGAGAAGCCAAGGTGAGCCTTCGAAACGCGCCTGCCTTTGCCATTAAAGGCCACGGCTACGCTTCCTCGGTGGGTTAAGTGCACTGTGTGCCTCTGTCTGCGGCTGCGTGCGAGAGGAGTAGGGGAGAGCCCATCACCCTTGAGCACCCGATAGGGAGGGCAAGAGACGGCGCAGCAGAGGGACGGCGCGTCTGTATGCGTGCGCCTGTGAAGCACATGTAGAGGTGCCCGCACGGAGAGAGAGAGAGAGAGACAAGTCCGGAAGGTGCACGTGGCCATCACTGCACAAGCAGAGAGACACAGGAAACGCGAGAGGCGGGCGCCGCGCATCAGGGGATGCCACCCCAACACAGCACCAAACGCTGCAACGCGGGCCTCACGGAATAGACGGGGATGTGTGGGGAGGCGATGCCGCGCGCACGAGCAGAACGCCGTGAGCGGATGGTAGCAAGTTCGACGCACACACAGGGGGGAGCAAAACACGGAAAGGAAAAAAAAGTGGCGGGAAGTACCAAAAAGGGGGGCAGAGAAGCGGCAGCTGCACCAGCCACGCCAGCTCGGTGTGCACAAGTGTGGCACGCAGGCCGCAGTACGCAACAAGGGGAAGCTCACCCGCAGCACACGTTGCTATGCTGTCGCCACCTTCTCCAGCATCCACTCACGCGAAAGAAGGACCGTGGCTTTGGCGGAGATGGCGTCGGGGGACATGGACTTCCAGTCAACGCCTTCCACCGGCTCCGCAATGCGCACATGACGCAGTTGCTCCAGAAAGACGATGTGCGGCACACCAGACGGCGTGCGAGTCTTCCCAAACTCGTGAAAGACCCGCACCTCACGCATCCAAATTTCATGGTTGTCGACGCGCACAAAGTGGCGGAAGAGAACAAAGAAAGCGGAGCTCATGACGCGGTACTTGACGCTACTCGTCACCATGCCGTGATCGCGCAGGTCGTCCTCCATCATATCGAAATCACCGTAGAAGAGAATCAGAAGGCTTGTGTCTTTCAAGATGTCCCAGTTGATTCCAGGTGCGTCCGCGGCGTCTCTCGGGCGCTCCACGAGGCGCCCTCGATCAGGGACGAGCCCGCAGAAGTTGTTGCGCCACGCCCAGTCCACCTTTGGGTCGTACTTCTCGAAATGGAATGACTCCCAGCCCGCCGAAACTGGGATGCGGAGCTGCGGGTTTACTAGTGTCTTGAACTCCTCCGTCTGGTAGTACTCGGCAGCGCTGCACATGAGCGCCTCGACACTGAAGTGCAGCCAGGGGTGCTCCCGATCAGACTCTGGGCTCACCGAGAGCGTCTTGCCCTGAAAGGCGATCTCCGGCAGCGCCGAGATGCCGAGCGAGTCCTGCAGCTGCTTTGTCTCGTCCTGCGTCATGATGCGGTCGAGGTTTGTGCGAGTGAACTGCCACCCACCCACACATTTAGTGGTGACGTCCGGCTGTTTCACCTCCACCTTAAAGAAAGGAATGCGCGTCACAGCCGTGACGGTTGCCGGTGTCGTTGTGGTGGTGGTCACGGGTGTCGCCTGCGGGACCGCCTCGGCGTCGCCGTGCGGCTGCAACGCCTTCTCGCCACCGGCCAGTGCGGAGTAGCCAGGTAGCCCGAGCGCCGGGTTCACTGCCAGAGCCCTTGCCATGGGGAAATCGAGGTGCTGCGCGAGCACTGCAGCCATGCGCTCAAGGCCCTCCCTGTCCTCCTCCGAAAAATGGCCCAGCTCCGTGCTGTCCACGTCGATCACGGCGACGACGCTTCCGTTCTCAATCAGCACAGGCACGGCAATCTCCGACTTCGACGCCGAGTCGCACGCGATGTGGCCGGGAAACTCGTGCACGCTCTGCACCACCATCGACTCGCCGCTCTCCGCGACAGTGCCGCAGACGCCTTTTCCAACGCGAATCTCCGTGCAGGCGGGACGGCCTTGGAAGGGCCCGAGAGCGAGCAGCCCAGGCGCTTGGAAGAGGTAGAAGCCGAACCAGTTGACCCTGAGCTTCTCCAGCGCCGCTTCGGGGTTGCAGAACCGGTTCAGCTCGTAAAAGCAGAGCGCCGCGGTGTTGCTGAGGCCGATGACCAGGTTAGCCTGCGGAGTGAACCGCTTGCTCATATCATGCACCAATGCCTCCACCTGCTTCACCAGCCAGTCGTACAGCTCCTTCTTGGAGCTGAAGGTCGGCGCAGGGGTCGTTTCAAGCGTCATGATCGGCGTCAAGGAGAGAAGTTAAGGTCGGCGATGTGCCGCCCCGATATGCGTCGGTTTCGAGTGCCGAAGATGAATAGTACTCACGCGATCTGATCGATAAGCACGACAGAGCTGTCTGCTGCTGGACGTATGTCTGGGTCTGGGATGCGCGCGCTAGCTATCCGTCTACGCAGACGGGGTTTGTGGGCGCGCATGCACGAGAGAAGGAGGGCCACGGTGATGCACAGCGGGGACGAGGGAAGAACGACGATAAGAGGCGATTCAGCAAGAGTGGAGTTAAAGGATACGGAGGTGCACGTGAAGAAAAATGAAGAGAGACAGGCACGCAAGACGATGGCATCCTTGGGCTCTTTCGGCCCCCAGCGCGACTCGATAAACGAGTGTCCGTCGCCGTCCCTCCATCGGAACTGACGACGTGGCAGCACGTAGACGCGCCTCTCCCGGTACAGCCACCAGGTGCTCGCCAGCGCCACAAACGACAAGAAAACAGCGGTGGGCGGGTGGCTGGAGAGGGAGCAGGTGTGAAGCGGCACCATTGCGGTCGAGCAGGTTATGCTCGATGAGACCACCGAAATGGTGGCGGCAAGGGCAAACAACGGTAAGAAACGACCTCCAGGATGCCATCGGTAGCGCTGGATGAAGTCTGTGTGGTGGGGCCTGTGCAGAAGCGAACGCGTGCCGGCCAGTCGGCAGCGACGGAGGGTTCTTCCACGGCCAGGTGGGGTGGGCGGATGAGGCGGAGTTCTCCGACGCTGGAGAGCCAGCTGGGGGCACACACGGGGACGCAAAGACGCGCGAAGTCGTAAAAAGGAATGCAAAACAGGAAGACAAGCGCTGCGGCCGCCGCGTCCTACAGAGCGGTGACAGTCGATGGTGAGATCAGGGTGACACGAGAGATTTGCAGCATCAATGAGAAAAGGAGTAGGAAGGTGAATGGGCGTGTGCGGACCGCAGAACGACGAGGGAGAGAGAGAGAGATGGGAGGGGAGGAAAGGGGAGGAGAGGGGGGGGGAAGAAATGCGGGAGCACTGAGTGGGACGCACCGGAAAAAAGGGAGCGACAATGAGGAAGACAACGGGACAACAACAAAACAGAAACCAGAAAACAAACAAAATGAGAGAGGGGGGCGTCGGGTGGGTGGGTGGGTGAAGCAAAGACAGAGGAGAAGGATGACGGCGGTGCTGACGCCGATGACACCCTCTCCCTGGCTGCTGTCGCCACCACCGCTTGCCTCTTACCCTCCATGCCCATAGGCACAACATCCTCTGCCGCTGCAGGTGGACTTCTTTCGCTCGGTCCTTTGCTCTCGGCTCTGCACCGTACCGTGAAGAAGAGACGTCTGCCGCCGGTAGCGTCGGGCACACGAACGCTGAGATGAAGACAGATCCACAAGCAGACACACGTCAGTGACAGCGGAAGCGCTGGTTTGCGGGAAGAGCCCCGGCCCCATCCCACATACGTGTCTCACAACCGGCAGCAGCATCTGCTACAGCCAGCAGCGCCGGATGTGTCTCTCGTAGAGGAGGACCACGGGATGGCAAACAGAAAGCCTGCGCGTGGGCGGGGGAGGGCAGGAAGAGAGCGTAATGCACTCCTCGTTGCTACGCAAGCTCACTGCATCACCCCCCCCCCACACACACACCTGCGCTATAGGCTTCTTCCACGGCTCAAGTGGCGAGGAGAGGGTCGAAAGCGGGAAAGAGGGAAGACAGCGCTGCACAGTGAGGCGCGTCTGCTCTCCCTCTCACGGATTCTCCACGTCAGCAAATCCTCCCACCACCGCCACCATCACAGCCGCTGCGCGTGCAGTCGCTTAGTACCCTCGCTTCGCAGCAATCAGTTCAGCGATGGGGGAGTAGAAACGCGAGTTCCGACACTCCTCCGATATCTTGTCCGCCGGAATCGTGCGCAGGCAGCGGCGCACTGAGGTGGCGTAGTCGGCAGCGGGATAGACGCAGCTTCCTCGCTTTTCGGCGTCTTTGGTGCACGCGTAAAAGCCGATGACGTACTCCCGGCACAGCTCGTTGCTGATCTGGTCTGCGTTCTGCATCATGCATCCCCATAAGTTCCTCGTGGAGGTGGAGCCGGCGCACACGAGAGAGAAGTCATCGCTGCACTGCAACACTGGGCTCATGCGAGGCCCCTCTACGTGGGCGGCTGTGTTGAGCACCACGCCACATAGGAAGCAGAGGAGCAGCACGGCGGGAGCCACTCCTGCCAGAAAGGTGTTCCGCCGCATCGTTGGTACGACCGCGCGAGCCATGATGCAGACCCGTGTGACAACCACGAGAGCCTGCCGAGCGGTGTGTGCGCGTCTGCACGTGTGTACGTGCGCTTGCTCGCGCCTGCGTTGACGTGGGACACGTGCGGGTAGTCGGTTGTCAGAAGGCGGATGCGACTCCTTTCGATTTGCTCGTCGACATGAAAGACCACGCCAGCGGTGGAAGAGAGGCGATGTGTGCACGCGCGTGTTGCCTTCTCGGATGCGTGGGCGTTCTTGCTGTGCAGGCGCGTAAGGGAAGAGGATGTGTGTGTGTGCGTAAGTGTTTAGAGGAGGGCCTCTGCCACTTGCAGTTCCTCTGGAGGGTCCCTCTCCACGTGCATGTGTGCAGTTAGGGGGAGAAAAGAGCGTGCACGTGAAGCAGGACGGGAGTAGGCGATTGGTTGATACACATGTACGCACGCAGCGGGAAAATGAACGCACACAAGAGGAGCAGGCGATGAAAACGCCCAGCAGTGATGTGAGGTGCAAGTCGTGGAGGGACGAAGACCGTTGCGGAGGGTGCCGGATGTCCATACAGGCTGAGAGGCGCGCACCATCACCAGCCCTCCTTCACAATGGCAGATACCTTCCGGGGAAAGAAAACGCAAAAACGGAAGCACGACGCACCATTTCGTGCTGCCTTTTCCGTTGTGTGCCGGAGCTCGTGGAAACACCGTCACTGCTGGGCTGCACCTTCCCGTGGGTGAGGGAGTTGCCTCAGAGGGGGGGGGGGCTCAGCCTGATCGATTTGGAGCACCTTCTGCACACAACGTCCACGTCAGTTCAGCAGCCCGCATCTTGCAACAGCGCACACTCGTGCGCGTACTGCACAGATGCAGAGGGCAAGAGATTGAGCAAAGGCAAGGAAAGAAGTAGTCTACATACTCAGCAACATTGTTGTTGCTGTCAAGCGCGACAAGCCACCGACGCCGCAGGGTGCGCATCACCGTCCGAACCATCACGGACGCTGCTGCTGCGCACCCGCCCCCCACACACACACACACAGACACACGCACAGTCAATCACAGCACAACCACAATACGTAAAACGATGAAAACAAGTCAATAAGACGCGTGCGGGAGTCGAGCCGACCACGTCGTCCTCTTCCACCTCCTCGCTGTCGCCCCGCCGAGTAGCTCAGTGCTATACATCATCGTCTGGCAGCTGCGAGCACGCACGCTCAGCTGTCAAGACGACCGGCACCCATGAAACAAAACAAAAACAGAAAAGAGACCGCCTAAAGTGCAGGCGGCGCGCGACGCAGAGTTCAAACAGAGACGCGTGTGTGTGCACGTGATCAGTGTCCCGGTTGCCTTGCATGGCTACTCTCCACCGTATCACGAAGACAGCGTCCCCTCGTACCACCACCACCGCCACCACTCATCCAGTCCATCACAGATACAAAGACAACAGTATAGCCGGCTGCGGCCTCATATGCGCCGTTGTATCTGGAGTCACTGCCGCGCGCGAGCAAGAGAATCGCGCATCGAGGAGAAACAAAATACAAGCACGACGACACGCAAGAGGAGAAACTAAAATGGGTGGGAAGGAGTGCACGCGTGGTCGAGGATGCTGAGCAAGAAGAGAGGGACGAGCCAAAGTGCGGTGAACGCGAAGGGAACGGGCAGGGTAGGCGCTGAGCAGACTGCTGGGCAGACTCGGCGGAAGAGACGACAGGAGGAATGATGCGACTGCCAAGAAAGCGAGGAAGCCATGCGGGGGGAGGGGAGGGGGGGGGGACAGAAAGCTAGACCTCCCTCACCTCGCAGCAGATCTAATCTCCGCCTTTCGCGCCCCGCACCTTCCCCTCTCACCAGCCTATTGCAGTCGCATTCCTTCACTCACACACTCACTCCTCTGCGTATCCGTCCTCTCGCTGGCACACCAGCACAAGCAAGCACATGGAACACACTCTGCGTGCGCTGCATTGTCGTCGCGCTAACGCGCCTCTAAAAGAGTTGATTTCGATGTTTTTTCTGCAGCAGCGGCACGTCGCGGTAACGCGCCGGCTTTGCAGCTTCTAAGTTCGCCATCTCCCGCGCAATCCGATCCTCGTACTGCTTCTCCAAAGCCTGCTCATCCGTCAGCTCAGTGCGCTTGGCCAGCCGTGCCGCCTCCTTCTCCGCTATGCGCTGCTGAATCTGCCACTCGAGGTACTGCTGCGTTTCCTTCAAGAGAGCCATGCGCCGCTCTCGCTCCGCAGCGTCGATGTCGCGCTCCTTCGACAAGGACTCGAGAAACTTTTCGTCCTCCAACTTGCGCAGCATCGCGTCTTCCTTGGCCTTCTGACGCTTGTCCAGAATCTGCTGTCGGCGTGCGATGAGAATGTTGCGCAGCAGTGTGTCGCGCTTGGCCTGGTCGGCTTCCCACTGCACCTCACGCTTTCGCCACTGCTTCTCGTTCTCTTCCTCCCACAGCTTGTCTAACGCGTGCTTGTCGTCCTTGCACTGAGCCATCTTCTGGAGGTCTAACATGTGCTGCCGCTCCGCCGCCATGCGTCGCTGCTTTTCATCCCGCTGCTTCTGTTGCTCCGCCGCGAGGGAAGCAAGGATAGCTTCCAGCGCCTCCTTGTCTTCCTTCTTTAGCTGCTCGTACTCCTGCTGACGAGCGCGCTTCAGCTCTTCGTTCATTTCCATCATCTCCTGTGCCAATTGGCGGTTCTTCTCTCGCCGCTGCAGGCGTTTACGGGCCTCCTCTGCCTGCTCCTCGTGCAGCAGCCGGTAGAACTCTTCGGTATCGCGACGCGCGATCTCCTTTTCCACCTCCTTTCGCTGCCGGTTGCCCTCCACCTGCGCCGCGAGGTCGTCGATCATGCGCCTTTGGCGGATGTACTGCATCTCCAGGTCGCGCTGATCTCGCTCCGTCGCCACTCGCTGCGCCTCTATGGCCTGCTGAGCGTATATGACATCCTCAGCAGCTTCCTGACGACGACGCTCCGCGGCGGCGTCCATCTGCTCATACCGAGCATCCGCCACCTGCATCACCTTGAGTCGGCTCTCCGCCTGACGCAGGCAGTCAATCTTTGCGCAGAACAGGCGATCGTGGCGGGCGCAGTTGTCCAGCCGCTTCGCCTCCTCACGCCTGGCACGGAGCTCCTGGGCCTTTCGGATGAGCCGCTCGCGGCGCTGTGCGTCGGTCTCTGGGAGGCTTGTCATCATGGAAGTGTGCAGCTCGTTCTCACGCGTGAGCAGCTCTGCTAAGCGACGGCGACGCGCGACGAGGACGTCGTTGTGTTGTGCCTGTATCACGTCCATGTACCGCAGCACGTCCTTCTGCTCGTGTCGCTCGTTGCCGCGCAGCTCCCACTCGACCGTCCGCTTTTGGCGCTCCTGCACCGTCTGCTCCGCGTTGAACTTCTCCATGAAGCTCTCGCGCCGCTGGCGCGCCTCGATGGAGGACATACCAACATGACCGCGAGGCATCGAAGCGGCGGCGAAGAGAATGTCGGGGGAGGGGAAGATGGGTGGGTGCGCAAGAGAAGGACGCTGATTGATAGACAGACACGGGAGCGAGAGCAGACGTAGAGGAAGCGTATCCGATGGGCTGTGCGCGCGATGGGATGGGCACGAATGACCAGCGACAGCAGCAAAGTACAGGAGTTACAGATGAGATCACCCTCAGCGCTTAAGCAATGCGGGCGGAACGTCTGGCGGGGAGAAAGACGGGTGTGGGCAAGTGTGCTCGTGCGGGCAGTGGCGTCTCGTTTCTCGCCGCGTGGTTGGTTCCTCCGTGTGGTGGCCGGGAAGGTGGCGAATGCAGAAGTGAGGGAGCTTCGCAGAGAGGGAGCTCACGCACGCACGCGAGCGGTGTGTAGAAAGATCTGGGGAACCATATTGGAGGCCGGCAGAGAGCGTGGCGTGTGCGAAGAGGCAGAAGCATGAGGAAGGGCGGAAGGTCAGAGCAAGGGTGCCGGGAGAACTGGCGTCACAACATAGGAAGGAGCATGCGCAGTGCAGTCGTGTGGCAAAAGACCATGGAGAGCGAACGATAATGCCGAAACATGTACGCATGCGACACGTGCCGCGGTGGTGCTGGTGCGGAGACGACAACTGCGAAGCAGGTGTGCCATGAGCACCGACGGTGTGCGCACACTTAACAGCTGCTGCGTGATATCACGTAAGAGAGCTTGACGGTGTAGAGAGTAGAGAAACACACACAGGGGGAGGGGGAGGGGGAGGGCAACGCGCGAGCGATAAACGCGGCACCGCCACGGATGGGCAAAAGGCCCAAAGCGCGACGACTAGTGAAGCGAGGGAGGGTGGGAGGGAGCGTCAGATGGACGGAGATGCGCAGCAGTGCACGCGCAGACACGTACCCGCACGCGGGACTCTGCACAGCACAGCGCGTGCGTATGTAGGACGGAACAAGCGCACAACAGCTCGTTCCGTCCGTTGCGTGGAGGGCAGTGGTGGTGCGGAAGCCGATGCGTGCGCGAGTCTCAACAGTGGGGCAATGATCAGCAGCACGGTACGCACTGTCCGTTCCAGAACGGGAGAGAGGTGTAGGCAGCGCAGCACGTGGTGCGACCCCCTCCGTCCACCCACCGGAGGGAAAAGGGAAGACAATACAACATTCACGCCAGCAGCGTGCGCTGCGTTTCATCGAGCGCTGCACCACTGCGTCGGGCGGAGCGGAGAGGAGTATGGGGGCGATGAGGTCGAAAGGCGTGCGCCTGCCTTTCTCTCTTTCGCAGCGTTGCACAGGGCACCTGCGAGAAATGATCCCCACGACACGGAAGGCGTCAAAGCAAGCGGTGCAAGCACGCGTGAGGGGCCACGACACGCACAGGCACGCGTGAGGGGCCACGACACGCACAGGCACGCGTCGGCATCTCCGCTCCGCACGTGGCCGGAGGAGACCGCGCAGGGAAAAGCGTGCACGCAAACGCCTGGCAGCATGATGGGTGAGACGGGGAGAGTCACTGCACACCACGCACAGCACAAGGCACCACGACAGCGATGCTGGAGAGAAAAGGATGTCATCACCGCATCCGCAGCCGCCGCATACAGCGCACCTGCGATGACTGCCTTAGTCACCAGGTCCAAATCGCTATGAGAGCGCTTGTCCAGGTTCTCCATCATGTAGCACGCAATCACCTCCATCGCCGTGGCCAGCGCACCGACCAGCACCACCGACAGCCATGTGAGAACGCTGACAGTCCGCGAGCGCCGACAGCATGCGCCTTGGGGAATAGCACAACGGCTTCATCATTCTCATGACCCTTCCACGCAGCGTCGGCCGTCGCCGTCACGAGGGCGGAGATGAGCGGCGAGAGTCGGGAAAGACGGCAAGTCTAAACACGTCTGGGCGCGTTGTCGTGCACCGGCGATGCCGGAGGATGCTAAATCGGAGAGTTGGGACTTCAGAGAGAGGGCAGAAGGGGCGGCGGCTGAGTGTCTGCAGTAGCAGCGAATACTTGAGTGGCTCTCCCTCCCTCCCCCTCCTTGGTCTTCGAAGCGAAAGAATGGGACAGGGGGTGGGACAGCGAAGGGCGAGCGGAGTGCCAACAGGGCAGACAGGTGCAGGGGAGACACTCGAGTTCTCAGCGAACAGCTGCAAGTGCGCGCATCACAAGAAACGCCCATCACAGGAGAGAGCGAGAGAAGAATGAGTGCGCCATCAAGCAAGATAGACGCACAGATTCACGCATGCATAGCTAAATGTGTGCGATTGGGCGCGTGCGCATGGCAGGCGCCACTCGCCCAGGAGTCTGCGCGCGCAAGACGGCGAGCCGTGGGCCTGGTCGAGCCGTCCCGTCACCACAGCAGACACGTCAAGCGCAGAGAGGGAAAGAGGGCGGCGATGGCGGAGAGCATGGCGACAAGAGCAAGAAGAATGAGCCGTGACTTCCCTCAGAGCAGCGCATTGCGCAGCACAAGGATCGGACCCGAAAAGTAGGGCAGGCGCTCGCTCATGTACATGCACACATAAGCCATCACGCACGTCCCGTTTTTCGTGCCCATCTCCGGCTCTCTTCACCGTGATTGGTGCGACAGAGAGAGAGAGAGAGAGAGACGGTGCTAGGGCAGTGGTGACCGGGGTGTAAGGCGGCTGTGATCGAGATGGTGACGCGAGGTGCCACGCTCCCTCTCTGCTCCCCACCACCGCGAGAAAAGAGAAGAGCCACGGCGCTGCGCCGCGGCCAAGGTTTTCTTTTCGTTGACGTCAAAAGAAAAAGGAAGACGGCAACACCTAAGCGAGCACGCCGACCGGAGGAGACGACGGGAGACAACGCGTCCGGCACTCTCACTCGCACGCACGCACGCACGCACACGCAGACAGACACTTATGTGAACGCCGCCGCTCCTTTGCCGCCGTAGGTGCGAGGAGGGCGAAATAGAGAAAGGCAGTGAAAGCTGCGCGGAGGCCGTGAGCGAGTCGGCGTGCTCGTCGCCATTGATCTGACCTCTTCGATGTGTGCGACCGTGCCGCGTACACGGAGGGCCATTTTGAAAGAAATAGAGCGCATGTTTCTCGTCAAAGGACATGAATACACCGTATATGAATAGTTTTCGTGCACTGACGAGAGTACGAAACCACCGGCTCCTCCCGCCTTCCTCACTGGGTGGAGACACGAAGAGGGTTCAATGGGGAGACGGGCCCTACGCCGAGGACACGGAAAATGGAAACAAGGAGAGAAAAGGGGCCACGAGGTCACTGCGGCCCCTTCTGAAAGAGAACGGGAAACAAGATATGAAACACAGAGAAAGAGCAAAGGCATCGGTCCAGTGGAGAAGCAAACAACTCGAACGCCGCAACTTTCCTCTGTGGTTGTTGCCTTCCCTCATCGCCACATCAACGGCAGCGCATCCGTCACTTCAAGAGGATCTTCGCCACGCTGCAAAGAAAAACTGTCGTCAGCTGCATCAGCGGAGGCCGTTTTCCGTGCAGACCAGAGACGCGAGAGGCGTGCTCCGTCACACGCGCATCACTCCATTCACCCGGCTCCCATCCAAAACTGATGGCCGCCCTAGAGAGAGAGAGCGGCTCGGCAGACAGCCCTGCCTTCACGTAAAAGGTTTCCCTGCACTGGTGACATTTTCGCTTTCGCATTACGAACACGGTAAGCCCCGACAACGGGGGGACACACCGCAGCGCGTGGCATCGCAGGGCCCAGCAGCCCCCCTCCACAACCTATCCCATGCCGAATGCCAGAGCAAACCTCTGGTGGTGACGGGGCCCAGCACCCACGACGCAGGGGAGTCAGAGCGGTGTGTCGCTACGGATGTCGGCGGTCGGGTACTGGATGGTGCGGCGTCGGGACCACCCGCGACAGCGAGCACGTCGGTGCCACCCACATGGCGGGCAGAGTGTCCGCACGACTCGAGCGTGTATCCCCACACACCCGGCCCTCGCACTGCCCACGAGTGGTGGGGGAGGGGGGGAGAGCCTGAGCGCCACTCCGAGGGACGCCACCAGGTGGCGACCGGCATGATGGGTGAGCGACTGTGAGGGCGACCGCCTCAGCGGGGGGTAGAGGTAGACTCTGAGGCCGCGTGCAGATGGCGGAGCCGGCGCATTGTTGCAACGCGCGTTACTGGCGCTGCCCCGCACCACGCGATGGGGTCTGCGACAGGGTCAGGGTCGCGGTGGAGCAGAGGCGAGCGCATGTTGCGCGGCCGAGGGTGGGCGCGCTGAAAGGGAAGAAAACATGCTATCAGAGTGCTGGCCCGCCTCTCCGTCCAGCCTTCATGTTTCACCGCGTTGAGATGTGCACGGGGCCGGACAGGCGTGGCGGACTCTGGCATGAACAAGCAAAAAAAAAACGTATAAGATGCAGTGCAGCGAAGACTGGAGCGGGACTTCAAATAGCAGCACGAAGAGGGATGTAAACAGCGGCTCAGCTAAGGGCACTACGGCGTGCATCGAAAGATTCAACCCTCGCGCTTGCACCTGGTGCACCGGTGCTGCTCGTTAGTCCGAGTCGTCTGGAGAATGCCGCGCACACACAGACCCACAGAGCTTAGGAGGCAAACCCGTTGAAGAAACCGAAAAGAAAAACATCGTTTCGGCACCCACAAAGGCCCACAGACCGGCTGCGGAAGAGGAAAAGGGAAAGAGGGGTGAGACAGCGGAGGTCGTAGAGCCAGGGGGCGGCCGGCGGGCACCCACTTTCCCTCTTCAAGGCAAACCCTCGCCGCACTGTGCACACAAGCACACACGTGGACATGCGAGGGAGAGTGCCATCCACGCCGCGGCTCACGGTATCCAATCACACGAAGAGAAAGGGAAGCGAGGGCGAACAGGTGAGTGAGGGTACACGCGAGGGCGTAGCGGATGGGGTCCACAGGCAGGATCAGCGTGCTGCAGCGAAGAACGCACGCGACTGAAAGAGACCAAAAGGTGAAGGTATGCGGCGTAGAGCTGCACGAGGGGAGAGGAAGGGCCGGCAGGATGCGCGCGTGTTGAAAAGACGAATCGGAAGGCTGACACGCATCAGCGACGATTGTGTAGCGCAGCGGTCGTGTGTGCGGCAGCGCCGACGAAGCGACTTCTTCGTCTCTGGCCTCCAATGACGCACCCGCGGTACCGCCTGTCCGCCATCGCCATATCTGCGCGCCAACAGGTATGGATCTCCACAAGACAATGCTGCCCAGTCGTCGTCACCGCAGCGCTGCACGGAGAACCGATGCGGGGGGGGGGGGGGAACACTCACAGCTCTACCTACGCAGCACGCCGTGCATCACGAGCAGCACGACAAATGCGCCGAAAGACAGTGTGCAGAAGGTCGTGAGCACACACATCGCAGTCAACATTTTCCTGTTCTGGTCTGACCGCGGGTCAGCGAGGAGGAAGCCGGTGAGACACGACAGTGCGCAGGAGAACAACAAAATCAGAGCGCATATGACGGCCTCGCAGCAGGATAGGCGTGTCGCATTCGACGACCTGCACCTGTAGCATAGCGAACACCGCAGAATCACTGCCACAAACAACGTCGTCAGCAGGTAGGCCACCGCCCCAAAGACGGAGATGACGAAGGCGGCGACAACGAAGGCACCGAGGGAGGTGTCGTGTGCACCCGTCAGTAGCAGCCCGAATACAAAGGCAAAGATGACACATAAGACGAACAACGCGGCGCTAAGCAGCATCGAAATACACGCAAAGACATACATCATCCACACGGTCCGCTGCGGCACGGGGGCGTGTATGGCGTTGCCCTCCTCGCAGCGCAGCCCATAAGCTGAGTGCGTCTCCAGCTCCATGTGGTCGATGTTCCGCATCGCCTGGTTCGTCGGCGAGAGCGCCTTGGCGCCGTCACCTCCGCAATACATCACTTCTGTCGCTGTGGGCCGCACTGGCGAGCAGAAAGTAGGGGAAAAGCAAAGTGGGAAGGAAGATCAGAGAGAGGGGCCGTGTCTGTGCAGGCTGTGTTCGGTGTCGCAGCAGCGGGTGGAGGGGTAGGGGAGCCCGGGTAGGACCTGCTACTAATAAGGAGAGATGCGAGGTCGTATGTGCGTCTGAGGAGCAAGAGGAAGAGTCAGGCGGGAAGGGGGAGGAGTCAAGGGCGACGAGGAGCCGCAGCGTGAGAAGAGAGCCAAGACGTGGGCGCATCACCACCACAGCGCTTCAGCAGAGTCGCTGGCATGCACTCCATGATGGAGGACGGCGGAGAGACGCGAGCGGGCTACACAAGTGCATCAGCAGTCGGGCAAGGGAAAGACATCGTGCGAGCAGATAGGAAGTATGAGCTGTGGTGACATGGTTGAAGAGAGTGGCGAGCATTGCGGCACGCTAACAGGCACACCGCAGCAGAAGAGAGAGAAGGCTAGGCGGCAGGAGCGGTGGGGATGCGCTATCGAAACGAGGGGAAAGGAACAGAAGAAATACGAGGGCGCAACACGAGTACGACTTCAGCAGCAACGCATGCACACACACACACACACACCGTGCGGTACGATTGTGATCGGAGAGACGGCTGAGAGCCAGTGAGGGACGGTTGGAAGCAGCATTGAGGAAGGGGGTAGTAGAGTTATGCAGAGAAATGGAGGCAGGAACCTCGGTGGGGAGGGGAGGGGGGGGGGGGCGAAAGGTCGTCTCACGCGAGAAGTGAGTGCGTGGAGCTGCGGAACGGGGACCGATGATGCGCTGAGGTAGTGGCGAGGTGAGCGTAGGCCACGACACGCCTTGCGCGTGCTGCTTGCCTACCACAGCCCACCGCACGCTGAACCTACCAGCGCAGACGCTGGACGCGACCAAGGCAGTCTATAACGCAGTCCACGAAAGTTCGCCGGCGCTGTATGTGAAGGCATCCCCCAACCCCCACGCGGGGCTCCCCCTGAAGGCCCGCAGGAGAGGAGGAGGTGCAGCAGCGACATACCAATCAGCATTTCCCACCGCAAACAGCCCAAGAGGGCAGCTAGACGCGGAGCTGACGGGCCGTGGTGCTGTCGGCGCCACACCAACACCGCAAGGAAGACGGTCATCAGCACACAGTCCAGAGCAGGGTGAGAATCATGTAGGCCTTACCGGCGAGGTAGCGCCAGCCATCATCGGGGCGCAGTGTGTGTGTGTGTGCAGTCGCTCAGTCGGTCGCAGAGCACGGTCCTGATAGTCGGCAGCGCAGTGTTCAAAGTGAGAGAGAGAGAGCGAAGCACGCACACGCACCAGAGCCGTCCCCTTGCCGGTCCGCTCCCCTCGAAGTGTGCCGTCATCGCTGTGCTTTATCCAAGGCAGAAGCACGTCCCTTCTCAACAGGCGATGTGGTGCACCGCGCCGGCACCTCCGGCGTTGCAGGGGCAGAGTCGGCGGCCCGCTTCCCCCCCCCCTCCGGGTGTGAAGAGCTAACGTTTTGCCAGCGAGGGGAGCAGCTGCTGCTCGACTTACCAACGTGTCACTTCGAGAAGTAGAGCACGAGGAGAAAAGCAGCCGTGTGCGTGAGAGAAGGAAACAAGGGTGTGGAGATACGTGCGCGGTGGAGAGAAAGAGCGAAGAGGAGTGGAGCTTAGGGCGAGCGAGGAGGAGGAGATTCCGCTGTGTACGTCTACGAGTGAGAGAGCGAGTTGTCGTGCGTGCGCAGTGTGAGGACGGGCACACAGACACACAAACGGAGCAGGAGGGGAAAGGCAGCGATAGAATGCATTGCCGAGCCGGAGGTGGTGGTGAGTGGCGCATGATCTCGCAAGCATGTCTTGGATTGCGAGGCTTCGCATGCACATACGCCGTAGCGGTGCTCAACGCTTCACCCATCGCCACCACCGCCCTACTCATGCCTGAAACTGCTACCGTGGTTGTCCCATGAGAGGCTCCCTCGCCTCCACATCCGCCATTCCTGACGTGCTCCCACCCACCCCACCCCGCTCAGATAGCAAAGCAGTGGCGGTGAGGACGAAGGGGCGATGACACGGTCATGGATGAAGAGGGAGAAGCCGTCGTGGTGGTGGACTAAGGGGAGGGGTGGGGGGAGTGCACACCAACGACATCGTGTGGTAGCTTACACGAAAGCCGTCCTGGGAATGTGAGGATGTGCCTATGGCACCGTGTACGCCTCGCGATCAGTGTTGGATTACCTTACAGACTATTATGTGAGTGGGCCGGGCTAGGGGGAGTTGAGGGCCGTCAGCGGCGCCTTGCAGTGCAGCATGTGCGGTGGAGAACGGTTGTGCGTCAGCGTGCATGTGTGCGTGCGTTTGCGAGGAGAGGGGGAGGGGGAGGGGGGGGGGGCCTGTGTAGAGGAAGGCGTCGCGGCAGCATGCTCCTCGGCACACAGAAACGCCAGCCAGCACCACGGCGCGATGATGGCGTGTATCGCAGCGCTCACGGCAGCAGCGGGCACCACCGCGGCACCACCTCTCCCGTGCTCCGAATCATCATAGCATCGCGACGGCCGGGTATATGCTCCAGCTTCACCTTCGCTTGGCCCCCGTATTGCCCCTCGACGGTGGTTATGAAGCTCTCCACAACGCCGCAGCCCTCGCCAGTGGTGCTGAGCTGGCACTGGTGCACGTCAGACTGTGAGATGACCTCGGCGAGCACGACATCCCCCACCCCGAAAGCCAGCGACAGTGGAGGGGGCAGCAGCTGGTCTTTCGTGGGTTTGAACGGTCGGATGTCCTCCTGTCGCAGGATGCCCTTGAAGACGCCGCTGTTGCTGCCGCCGCCGGCCGCCGCAGAGAAGAGGCTGCGATGGCTACACCAACTCCAGTTCACGGCAATGATTTCGCCAAAGGCAAAGAGGCGGTTCAGCCGAGTGATGCGGAGATGCACCGTGTCGCCCGGCCGCGGCCCGAGCACGGCGTGTCGCGGAGACGCGACTGCAGAGCCGTCCGAGGCGCCTGCGCCGCACGCTGCCGCGTACTCTGCCCCGCCGGCCGAGGCAAGAGCGCAGGAGGCGAGGGCAAAGACAGACACAAGGCGCCCATCCCACTGCGCGACGCCCTGACGGGTGGCTATAATCGAGCGCACCACCACTGCCGACGGCGCCGACGAGGTCGGCGCACTAGGAGCGATGTATTGCTCTACGTACTGCACCACGCATCCCTCACCCGGCACAACCTCCGCCTCCTCGGCAGCAGCACCTTCGAGGGCATCGTGGGAGGCCGTCACAGCAGCAGGGGATGTGAAGATGGCGTCACCAGGTGCGACGCGAGCACCGGTGTGCAGGATGACAGGCATTCTTGCCTGCCGAAGTTAAGAGATCCTCCTGTGCGCTACGCGTAGGCGCGTGTGTATCATCCGCGAGAGTGTCTAGGGTGGAGCAAGTGCCGGAGAAAGGCAGCGGAAGGGGGGGGGGGGGCGAGGGGGAACGCGACCCTGGCGAGACGCGGTTATGGGGACTGTGGATGTACGGGTGAGTATGAAGGGCGCGTACGAGCAGCACTGAACAAGCAGAAATCAAAGAAGAGGGAAACAGGGGGGAAGGGGGGTGGTGGCGAAGTGGGAGGGGCAACGGCATGAAAAGTCCGTAGAGAAGGGGCGCAGCCCAACGCAGCGCTGCGACACGTCATCTGCGTGATGCGTCCTGTCTCCTCATCGTACTCATCTCGCTCACTACGGAGAGAAGCATGCAAGCACCGATGTAGGTGGACGCGCACCCGTCTTCAAGTCCATGGTTGTTCATGTGCCTGTCTACGTGCGTGCCACGTCTGCTTGTATGCGCATGCCCCGTGCCCTCTCTGGCGTAAAACCAAAAGGAGATGAAGCAAGAGAAGACGGCAGCGATGGGGCTGCGGGGCTCCGTCGCCCCTTTCCCGACCTGTTCTGGGCGATGCCATCAGCTCGTTGGGTGTGGCCATGTAGGCATGGAGCGCGCTTCTGCGGTCCACTCTGAGAGCATTGCTGCTTATCTTTTCAATGTCTTCTGCGAACGTGCAGGGCCCACCTTTCCCTTATTCATCGTGCGCCTCTCACCCCGGTCGCGTGCACGGTGAGGGGCGGGTCACAGGGCGGGACAGACTGGTGCTCACAGACAAGGTAGCCAAAGCCAGTTCACATCCTTCCTGGCATAAGAAGCAGGAGAAGAGAGCTGTGACGCCCCACACGCACATACATATGCGCCCGTGCGCCGCGGCCGGAAGCCGCCCGAAAGAAACAGCTGCGACCCCATCCCCTCCCCCCTCTGCCTTGCATGCGGACAACACACGCACACGCACACAGTGACGCAATCAAAAGGAGAAGAAGCAGAGATGGGAGAAACGAAGCAGCATCGCATGTCCTGACGGGAATGCGGGAGGCACAAACCACCCTCCCCTCCTGCGGTATAGAAGGAGGTGCATGTGCGCATGACCCTCCATCCACCCCCCCCCTCCCTCCACAAAGCTGAAATAACGCATCGACTCTGTGAGCGCCCTCACCCCGCCAAGACGAACCTTCTTCGTTTTCGAGTGCAGTGGGGTGAAGCTCATCTCACTTGGTGCGAGAGAGCGAGGGAGAAGAGGAGAACAGGAGCGGCACTCGTCATCAATCACCACTCATGGGTACGCCTACACCGCAGTGAGTGCACCTCCGTGCATCTCCGCACACTGGGGCTCTCTCGGCCCTCAAGTGGCGACAGTCTCTCTCTCTGGTCGCGCCATGCGAGGAACGTGCGCGCCTCTGTCGAGAACGCGTCGAAGAGCCGCCACACCAGCCGCTATCGCCCCTCTCCCTCTCCCCTCCAAGCGCAACGCAAGGGCGTCGCTCCTCCAAGGTTGTGGCAGGAGTACCTGCTCAGACAGGCTCGACTCGGCAGGCGGGGGTGAGGGCGTCCACCTCGCTCAGCTGGCCCTCCGCGTCGAAGACGCGCTCTGGATGCGCGCATAGGCAAAAGTAAAGCAGCTCCAGCGTGAAGACGCGGGGCTGGTACTCGGGCTGACGCACGCAGGCCGGCATCCAGTCCGGCATTTGAAAAAAGCCATGAGCGGTGACGGCGCTGCACTCGACAAGGATGTGCGTCGCCGACTGCAGCGTGCGTGCAGCGATGCTGCTAGACGGGGACACCCCCTCGACAAGGCCTTCGGCGGTTGCACAGGTCTCGTCGTAGACGCACGAGCGCGCGCCGGGGTCCATCGGTGGTTCTGCCGTAATGTCCACCACAAACGCGGTGGCCTGTGTGCAGCCACCAGCCAGCAACGCCGCCAGCACGCCCCGTGCAGCGGCGGCACGGCAAGTGATGAGAACAACTCGCCAGTTGCTGAAGATTGGAACGGCGCGCGGCGCGTGCGCGATGATGCGCTGAGGGCTCATGTCGTACTCTTGAATGCGGTTCGCTAGCCAGTAGCCACGACGTTGCGAGTCAAAGACAAAGCGCGGCGGCAGAATGTACGCGGCAGCAGCGCAGGCGCCAAGGTACTTCTCCGTCCTCTCTGTGATGCCCTCCGCCACCACAAGGTAGCGGCACGCGCGGCTGTAGCCGGAGCTCTGGTCCACCACCCCGCCAAGCTGCACAATGGCTTCCATCAACTGAGCTTTCAGGTACTTGACCGAGTTGCTAATCTGAAAGACAAGCTGCTGAGGCGCACTTACGTTAGCAGCGGAGGCCGAAGCGGCCGCATCATCGGCTCTCGCAACGCCCTCGTGCGGACGCAACACCGGGGTGGCGCGCGGGGAGTCGGATGGGGTAGTCGAGCGGCGCGACAATGAAAAGTTCTGCGTGATGCCCACGTGCTGTGACTCGACGGCCAGCTGCGAGGGAACGATGACGTCTGCATCTGCCGCCGCATCGTACACCTCTGCAGGGTTCATCACGTCGGCAACGGCGCCCGTTCGCAGCCACGAGGCGCCAGTGATGCGAGCGCGCGAAGACGGACTAAAGAGATCCGCTGCCGTATTCGACAGAGCGTCAGACTCACACGTTGGCATGGCAACACCCTCAGGCGTTGATGCGCATGTCGAGTGCGCAGATGAGAGCGCAGCGCCGCCGGAGCGATGGCGCTTCCGTTGACGCGATGTTTGGCGCCCGTCTCGGTGCAGCGCTGACCGCTCAACGACGAGCGCCTGACTACCCGGCGCGTCGCGTTCCGCCGGAGTGGTGGTGAACGGCGATGGCCACACCGGCTCGGCAGCGGTCATCAGGGGAAGATCCGCCTCGAGCGACACGAAGAGCTCCTCGAGAGCAGCCGTGCATTTGCCGCCGCCGTCGGCCATGAGCGCCAGATCCTCATCGCACTCCGCCGCGTCGCCCGCCAACGGTGACGCGTCTGCGGTGGAAGACATGCCGTCGCTGCGGCTCTCCATGTGGGCGAGCACCACTCGATCACTGGTGACGGCTAAGCCAGGGTGCACCGGGAAGCTGCCTAGGTCATGATGCGGCACTACAAGGCACAAGCAGCCGAGACGCACAGCCACGTCCACCTCCGCCTCCGGGCTTGGCGTGCAGCCGAGTACAACAGCGTGAACGTGAAAGCGACGCTGCACTGCGTACAGCACGGCGGCAAGGCCCTTCTGACCGGCGACGCCGTGCTTCTGGAACGCCGAAGACAGCGCGAAGAGTCGCAGTCGGGGCATATTCTGGCGTGCGGTCCCTTGCATCTTCGAGGCAGCCACACCTGCCTGTGCGCGAGGCGCTCTGGGGGCGTGCCGCACAGCCCGCGGTGCTGCCGAGGAGGAGCCAGAGTTGCCGTTCTCCTGCGGCGGAGAGGAGAACGATGTCGTCTGCGTTTGAGGTAGCAGCCCGCGGGCGGCGCCGTCCGTGTGCGTGGAAAGACAGCCACTTGCGTGAGCCTTGGCAGGACGCGCAAGCTGGTAGCGGAGCTGTGTGATTTGCCGGCGCAGCTCTCGTAGCTCCTCGCCCAGGTGCGAGCCGTCAGCCCCGCCACAGCTGCTGCTACTGCTGTCAATGCCATCTGGCATCGCTGAGAGAGGCCTCGCCAAGGACGATGGGGCTAACGCGTTGCCAGCGACAAGCCGTTCCACGTCGTCCACGAGACGCAGCACGCTCTCGCGCTGATGCACGTACAGATTTGTGAAGAGAAACTGATGAAGCACCTCGACACGTCGCAGCAGCTGCGTGAATTCTTGCGCGGCGGACGGCGGCGACAACGACAACGGCGACGTCGCCTCAGACGGCGTCTCCTTCGAAGCTGCGCCGCCGATTACACCGTGCGCAGACGGCGCCGCCAAGGAAGCGGCCAAGGAGCAGCAGGCCTGATCCAAAGAGGCGAAGGCTTGATGAGCTGCCTTCTGGTGCTGCAGCAAGTGTTGGTGCAGCGTGAGCAACATTGTGGCCTGCTCCCTCAAGGTATCCCTGCGCCGCCCTGCCTCGTCACCACAGGTTGGCGAAGTCATTGTCTGAAATGCCTGGCGAAGGCGCGCGACGTCGAGAGCAGAGTCTGCGCCAGTTTGCCTGTTGCACACAAGCAAGCGGAGAGGTAGGGGGTGGAACGCCGGCGGAGGGTGCGTAAATCGAAAGCACTGCACCGTTGCACACACGCTGACCGCCTGTTCGGCTTACACGTCGTATCTTCCTCGCACTTTCGCTGGCTGGCGCGAAGCTTCACAAGGCAGCAGTGCTTTTCTGTTTATCGGCTGTGCGACTCTATGTGCACCTCTTGAGACGGTCTACGGTGGGGTGGACCCGTGCGGGGTATGTGCCCACCGCGTTGATGCGAGGGGCGGAGGGCAAAAATCAAGCGGGGTGATCTGAAGTGCGTGCACATGCACAGAGGGACGGAAAGTGGTGGTGGTGGTGGTGGTGGTGGTGGGCCTACTCGGCAACGCGAACCAAGGGCAGGCGGCATGAGTATAACAGAGCAGCTAGCACGGCTACTTCCTGCGCGCGCTGCGTGAGAGGCGGGACGGGAGTGTCGTGTATGTGTGTGTGTGTGGGGGGGGGGGGGGGACAGAGGAACGAAGAACTAGAAATGTGAGGTAACCCGCAGTACCCCATGTGCATGAAGAAAGGGATGGAGGTTGGGGCACTGGCGGAGTCCACCCGCCCCACCACCCCCGCTGACAACAGCAGCAACACCACCGACCCTGTCGATGCGTGCGAGGATGAGCGCTGAAGCAGCACTGCCTCACGCGGTGGCTGTGCTCGAGAACCGAGTTGGCGGAGGGGGGCCTCTCTCTCCTGTGCGTCGGCATGGCTCCCGAGCCTGGAAAGAGAGGGAGACGAGTCGTCCACGCACGCACCGAAGCGCTCACCATCACTTGGTTCTTGGTACAGCCACAAGGGCAAAGAACAGCAAGACGTCCCACACACGCCCAAACGGAGAGAGACACGTACGAAGCCACGAAAGAAAGAAGCGGCAGGGAGGGGAGGCACCACATCCACGACAGCAGTCGCCATTTCGCGAGAGAAAGCACGCGGCTTCAGGACGAGACTGCAGCACCCGTGCATGAGTGGTTGCATCTGCGACAGCGTCGTCAGCGCCAACACGCGCCCATATGTATGCGTAAGCACCTGCGCACACGTGCGCCCTTCATGAAGCGCACGAACGCGCGGACACAATAAGGAGCACAGATGTGAGAGAGAGTGCAAGGAGGGGGACGGCGGGAGACGCGGTGAGCAGTGGCGTGCGACAGCGCCACAGATTCACGTCGTGCGCAGACGCGCTTGCACAAGGTGTGCCGCCTTTGTTCCACGTGCGTTGGTTCCTCCCTCCCCACCCTCTTCGAGTTCTCGCCTTGACAGCGGGGCCTCAGCTTCATCTATCTACTGTTTTAGCTTGCTGGACAACCACGACAACGACGGCGCCACCGATGTGATGGGTTCGCCAGTGGCTTCCGACGATGTGGACGACGAGTTGCGATGATTCTTCGTGACGCTGACGTAGATAGCCACGAGAATCAGGAAGAGAAGAACGATGATGATGGCTGTGAGAATGAGCTTGTGCTTGATCATCACCTTCTGCATGCCGCTAATAATCCTGCGTGCATCCGACACCTCCTCGTCAACCACGATCGTTGTTTCCTGAATGTGCTGCATCGTCTCTGTCTGGTAGCGCAGGCTCGTGAGGGCCTCGTTGCCCACCGTCTCCGTGTCGTTCAAGAGACGCTCGGCCTGCAGTAGCTTGCCAGCAGCGTCCTTGAACTTCGCCGTGTTGTCCAGCATCACCATGCGGTGCGCTTTCGTCACGTCATCAAGGGCCCCTGGAGCCGTCGCTTCGTCGGCGCCGCTTGCACTTGTCGTCTTCCTTTCGATGTCACCCAGCAGGTCGAGTCGATCCGCAGCGCTAGCGTCCGCCTTGAGGCGTGCGATGCCCTCCTCCAACGTGCGCAGGTTCGTGCGGTACTCGGCAATGCGCTCCTTAGCCGTCTGCCGGTGCGCCGCGGGGAGGTCATTGGCCTCGTACTCCATGCTGTTCACCAACTCCCGCACCTGCGCCAAAACAGTCGTCAAGTGAGCACCACGCTGCACACGGCTTCCGGGGCCGGTGACAGGGGGTGCCTTGTACCGGGCGGCCTTGCGGTCGCACGAGTGGCGCAGCGCCTCCGACTCATCGCGAATGGTTCGCACACCGTCGCGGTACTCCTCTTCGTATGCTTGGAACAAGGTTGTCATGGCTGCGTCGTGCGTGTGCAGGTGTTGCAGGAGTGAAAGCAAGGGGACAAGAGACAGAAGCGAGGGGCGGAGAAGGGAAGGTTGGGGGAGTGACGGGCGAGAGAGATCCCTCTTGGGTGCGCGCTGCACAAGCCTCAGAGCACGGCAGGAGCGTCTGGGCGGACGCATAAATCCGTGCGTGGAGGGGGGCGCACGCAGAGCGGGAGGGAGAGCGGCTCGGACGGCCAGAGAGGCGGCGGCAAATGGCGGAAAGGGAGGCGGAGCACGACGGCAGTGCTCAGCGCACGACGGAGGACAATGTAAAATAGAAGCACACACATTCACGCACACAGAGCGAGAGAAAGCGAGATAGGAGGAAGGGGTGTGGGAAACGCAGCCAGCAGCTCGGAGGGGGAGAGGCGAGATCCTCTGTGATCGCTGCAGCGCTCCTCTCGTGGGAGAAGACGTGCAGGCGTTTTAAGGGGACGCAGGCGGTGTGGAGGTAAAGCATGACGGCGGTAGAGGGAGAGGCGCAGACTGCACGGACGAGCAAGCAGGAGGGCGAGGAAGCCGTCTCCCACATCGCTTGCCCTCACCAGTTATTCACTTCTTCGTACTCGACGCGCTGTGGCCTCGGTGTTTCTGAGAAGTTGACGCGCTCTCGTCGTCCAGCGCGTTGCGGTGGGCTAAGGCAGCAGGGAGATATGGAAAGGGCCGCTGTGTGTGTGTGTGTGTGTGGGGGGGGGGGGGGGGTCGGGTCATCGGCTGCCTTAGACGGCCGCTATGCTGCACCCGTGCTCGATGGAAAAACACACGTGAGTGGGGAGTGCAGAAGTACACAGCGCCTCACCAGAAACGAGGCCGCGCCTGCGCGGCCTCATGATACCCACGTGCGCATCTGTGAATATCGCCAACGCTCGGCTGCAGCTCTCGCTCATCGCAGCTCCTTTTCGCTGCCGCCGCCATCAACGGTGCAGAATAACTTTGACGAGCGCGCCATCGTCTGGCGGCTGCCGCCCGGCCCGGCGCGTCAGCCTGACCAGAGACAAGCTCTGCGGGGAGGAGGGGTACACAGAGAGGGTACGGTAATTCGGCAGAGAACGTGTGCAGCTGTCCCGGCAATACAAAATACGCAGCACGGCAAGGAAGAGCAGCAGCAACGAAAGAGGCGATGAAGTGCGCGCACGCGCAGAGATACTCGCGTCGGCCCACAGCGAGCACGCCCAGTCACGCAACCTCTCCTTCGCTCCATCAGTGAAGGTAGGCGAGGAGGAAGATGAAGCCGAGTAATAGAAGGATGATACCAATGAGCCACATCTTGTGCTTTATGGCGGTGCGCTGCATCTGGTCGATAAGCACCCGCGCTCGCGATATCTCGGCGTCGACGTCGTTGGTGGTTTCTTGCACGTGCGCAATCTGCTCTGTCTGCGTGCGGAGCGTGTTGAGAGACTCGCGGCCGAGACTGTTGGTCTGCGCGAGGTACGCCTCTGCCTTGCGCAGCGTGCTGGTGCCGCCTTGTAGCTTCTCGGTCGTTTCAAGGGCCAAGAGGCGATGCGCCTGTGTGTCGGCATCCGCCTCGGCCATAAAGGCATCGCCTGTGCCGCCGGCAGCAGCGGGGCCGCCAAACCGAAGCAAGTCCGTCCTGTCGGCCGCATTACACGACTGCCGCAACTGCGCCACCTCTCGATCTAGGCCGTTGCATATCTTGCGGAACGCCTCTACCTTCTCCTTCGCCGCCGCTCCCTCTGAGGGCGCAAGGTCTGTCATCTCGTACATCATACTGGTGAGCAGGTCCTTTGCGTGAGAGAGGCTCTGCTGCACCACCTGCAGCTGCTGCGCCCGGCTGAGGGGGCCGGTCGCAGGCGGTGGGTGGTAGATGCGTGTTGGGTCCTTCTCATGCGCGGATTGCGCGTCAATGTCTGCCTGCAGTTTGGAGCACCCCTCGCGGAGGCCGCGCACAGTGTCGTTAAAGTCCTCCTCATAGGAGTTGAAGAGGCCGGACATTGTTCACCCGCTCGTGTAGGTCCCTTGCTTGTCAGTGCGTGAGTCGCGCTCGCAACACCGGAGCTCTTTAAGCACGACGGGCACACACACGCACACGTACACACAAGAAAAGAGAGAGATGGGTGGGACAAATGGCAGAGAGAGAGAGGAGGTGGAGCGTGCGACGGCGTCTCTCTCCGTGTGCATGTGTGCACTTGTGCGAGGCTGCTCTTGAGCGCCACATACACAGAGAGGCGGACCCTCATCACGCAAGAGACGTCACGGTCGGCCGCTCCACTGTCGCGCTGTCACCGCACCGCAGAGGCACCAGGAGATCATCTGCACCTCGAGCGGCACACAGAGAGGAGAAAGCAGTTCCTTACTAAGAACAATGCCCGGTGGAGACAGAGGGCGACGCGCTGGCGGTGAGAGGAGAACAGTTCGGACAAACTTCTCTAATAACGGTCAACAAAGGCAGCACAGCAGTGAAATGCAACACAAACATGCGCAAGCACGCATACAGGCGCGCCACACATCTTTTCAGCCCCACAGACGGACACACCACGGTGTCGGCATAGCGTAGCACACATATTGAGCCTGCATACACAAGTGCACGCGCTGCCGCTCTTTCTCCTTTCCGTTCTGACTTACATGCTCAGACGTGGCAGCGGGCGCAGGAAGACGAGGAGAGCGCTATAAAATCCAAAGAGAGAGGTCAACGCGCCCCGCCCGCTGCTCCACTCATCCCCTCATCTCTGTGTAGGTCACCGCCCCACCTCAACCCCCTACCACCAGCAAACACCCTGCTCACTGCGAGGGAGCCGAGGACGACGACGGCGCTGGCTTCGGCAACACCTCCACTTTGCAGATGGGGCAAGTTTTGTTCTGGGTTAGCCACTGGTTGATGCATGGCTTGTGGAATGCATGAGGGCAGTTGAGCAGCTTGACACACGCCTTGTCCGTGCCGCTGGGCGAGGTAGCGGTGGATGCGGCGCCGGTCGCGGTCGTGGCCGTGGCCGTGGCCGTGGCGGAGATGCCTCTGAGCTCCTCTTGGCAGATGGCGCACGTGCCAGCGTCGGCCGATGTGCTTCGCAGGGGTACCATGCAGCTGTCGAGCAACGCTGGTGGTACGCCTTTGCTGACGTTTCCGATTCGTTCCTCTAGCTCCAGTAGCTCCTCGTACGTCATCTCGTCGATGTCGTGGTCCAGGCCCATGGACTGCATCATATTCGCTTGCTGCAGCACACCGATGAGGTTGTGGAAGTTCATCATGCCCTCCTCAAAGGCGGTGCGCTGGCCCGAGCCGCGGCCCTGGTGATGGAGGCCATCGCCGCCGCGACTGCGAGCCTGCGGTGTGCCGTGCCCGGCAATCAGTCGGAGAATATCGAGAACGGTCGGCTGCGCTCCCGCCTGCTGCGGCGACTGGCCTCCAAGGTGCTGTACATGCGGCATCCCGGTACTGTCGATGGAGCCCATTGGCATGCCACGCAGTAAAAATGGTGGCCTCTCGACTGCGAACCCCGTCTCTGCCTCCTCGTCCTCCTCGACCGCCGCATGTCTATCGGAGCCGTGCAGTTCGTCCTCCTCCTCGTCCTCCTCAGCATCGCCCATCATGTCAGCGTAGTCGTCAGCGTCAGTGTTCCCCTGAGAGCCACCCATCATGTGCGCCTGATGCATGCCAGGCGGTATACCCGCGCCAAACGTGAAGAGCGGCCCCGCGCTGCCAAAGTCGCCTACATGGAAGCCTCGCATCAAGCCCTCTTCGATCTCCGTGTGTTGCTGATGGCGGATGATGTCATTCAGGACGTCTCTGCGCGTATTCGGCGTCATGGCTCGGATGGATTCACGGAAGTCCTCGTCCACCTCCAGTGCGTCCAGTTGCTGCTCTAGCAGAGGATCCCGCTGAGACTCCATCATCTCCTCCACGCTGATCGGCTGCGTGGCTGGGCTGTCCGCGTCGCTTACCTCCACAAAGCCGTGCTCAGCGGCGTATGACGCGTCGGTTGAGTTTGCTCTGCCCCGCTTCGGCATCTCCAGCCCCCTCGCCTGGGTGCGCGTGCGTACGCTCACGTGGTCCGCGCAGTAAGGCAGACTCCGTGAGTGCTAGTGCGGCTCGCGAGCGGCCGAAGTCTCAACGCCACGAGATGTGCACGTGTACAAAAGTATGCGGTGGAATCTTGGTCTCTGTGTTGTCGACGTGGTGGCGGCGGAAAGAGTAAGAGGTGGGAAGTGGGGGCAGCGGCAGCGGCACGGATGGCGCAGGGTCTGAGGTTCACGTGCCTGCACCTCACGCCGATAGAGGCAAGCACCACGGCAAACCGCAAGTGTCTAGCACGGCGTACGTGGAATACAGAGATGTGCCAACGAAGGTAGCAGCCACAGCGGCAGCGACGGCTAACGGGGGAGAAGAGAGGAGGGGAGGGGAGAGTCTAAGGGGAAGAGATGGCAGCGTAAAGGAGAAGGATGGCGGCGGCAGGGCGGGGGTGCACCGACAAGCCGTCGATGAGGCGTGCGTCCGAGAGAGGATTCTGTGAACACGTACCTGTGCGCCTTGGTAGACGTGCTTGGCTCTCCACGCACCGCGGTCTCTTAGGAAAGAAAGGCGAACAAGGAGCACACCTGCACAGAGAGGGAGGAGGGAGGGTGTAGCTGTCGGCGCGTGTGTGTGTGTGTGTGTGAAGGTGGGTACACCTTGGCCGAGAGAGGTGGGGTATAGGTGGGCGCACGGAGCAGCTTCGAGTGCCGGCAGCAGCAGCGGAGGAGACAACACAAGAATAAGAGAAACGAACGGAGAGTGCGCAGCAGCAGTCGCGAAGACGACAGGGTAGGACGATGGGGTGCGACGGAAAATATTCCACTGCGCACATGAGAGACGCAGACAGAGAGACAGACGGGCATGAGAGGTGGTGGGAGGGCGAGCGAGAGTTGGAGTGCTGTGCAGAGCGCCCTTCCGTCCTTTCCAAGGATGAAGCTGTGCAAGAGCCCAGGGAGCCTGGAGGTGCGAAGCAAGGAAGCCTCTGCGTTAATCGGGGGTGGGGGAGCGAAGGCAGTGCACAAGCAGGCTGGCGCGCTTATGCTACAATGCAGAGACACGCATCGGCAGGCGGGTCAGGATAAGGGGAAGGGGCGAGGTAGCGCAGGGGAGCTCATCTCTGTATGTATTTGTGATGAGTAATGGCAGCCACAGACGTAGAAGGAGAAACGGGAACGACAAGACAGGAAAGGAGGGGGGAGGGGGCAACAGGCGAAGAGAGGCAGCGCGGCACAAAATCTCCCAACTACGACAGCGGCGAGAACAGCACTGAAAACCGAACAAGCTCATCAGGCCAATGCCAACGGCAGCAGCGAGAAACCTCTCTCACTAGCAGATGAACAAGCTCGTGCACACGCACACACATACACCGAGCTATCTACCTGCCAGCTCCACTGTGAGCAGCACTTTAGACTATTCTGTTCTGCAGCGCCTCCCGCTTCTTCTGTAGCGCGGCCTCGCGACGCTCCTGGAAGTTCTCCATGATGCTGAAGTAGTCGGTGTCTTGCTCTGGCAGCTGATCCTCGCGGAACTGGCGGTGCTGCAGGCCGCCAAACTGCTGCTCCCAGCTGTCCGGCAACTCCTTCTCCTTATTCTTCCAGTAAAGAAGCATGAAGACGGGGAAGATGATGCAGGCCATGACCTTGCTCAGCTCGAATGTGCCCACGATGTTGAAGCCATGGCGGGTGGTCGGGCGTAGGTAGTCCGCGCAACGCTGCATGCGAGACTTCAAAAGCGGCTTCTCGCGCACCACAACGCGCCGCGTTGCGCCCTTGCGGGTGTAGGCGCGCGCATCGTAGTGGTTGATGCTGGCGGGATCACTCATAGCTAACCCATGCACGCGTTGCAAGGTGAAGTGGAAACCAGTGCCGCAGTGTTGAGGACTCGAAAGGGCGTGGATGGAAAGCTATGGATGCAACGGAACGCTGCTGCTGCCCACGGTTTATCGCTGCCAAGCACCCAATGCGTGTGTCTTGGGGTGCGTCTACGCGTACTAGTGAATACACAGCGAAGGGTGTTGGTGATAGTCAACAGGTACAGCCGCTAAAGGACGAGTGCTTGCGTACGTGTGCGCTCTCGAAGAGAGAAGAGGAAGAACGTGCAAGATGCAAAGAAGATGATGGCTGGGCACGCACCGATGCACGTGGATTCTGTCATTGCACAACGACTGAGTGTCGACTCCTTCACCGCTGTCCCTAAGAGCTTCCCTCCACCCTCGAAAAGGGGCAGACAGCCGCTCCGGATGCCGCAGCAGCTGGAATGCTTCTCAGGCAGCGCACGCTGGTACGCCAGCACAATGCGCGTCGCTACTATTCCGTGCTCACTCTCGCTTCAGGTGTTTTTCGTGTGACTTTGTGGTCCCTCTTGTTCATCGCACTGAGTGATGCACCTGTCATCTATCAAGGCCTCAAAAGCCTCTACGCATGTGTTTGCCTGCCTGATTGAGCGACGCTATGGGGAGAGAGGTACGAGACAGCGTGTCTTGCGATCGCCGCGATGCCGCCGCACACATGCGGTGATTATCTATGTGAGGCATCACATGCCCATGGTGCGGTAATCCTCCTGAATCTTCTTTACGCGCACATCGCCGGCAGCCTTGGCATGTCGGGCAGCCCGTTGGCGCAGCATCACGCTGCGCTGCTCCGCTGCAGCATGGGCCTCAGCGGAGACGCGGCTGGCACGCGCGTCAATGCGCTGGCTGCGCGCGGCAGTCCACGCCTGATACTCCATCCGCAGCTCTAGCGCACGTATATCATTTTCAGAGAAGAACTGCAGCTGGGGGCGTACCAGCGCTGGCACGTAGGGGAGCTGCCTGTCGCTCGCACGCCTGCCAGAGAGGGGCGCCTCGCCGTTCGCGCGCTTGTAGGAGGCGTTCACAAGTGGCGCCGTGTACGTGTCCACTGGCACGGCAGATGAGATGGGCTGCATCGCGCCGTGTCAACGAGAGGGAAAGGAAGAGTTGACGAACGTATAGAGACGGAAAAGAGTGGAGGCCGCAGCTGCCTTGATGCACGGCCCTCTCTCGCTCTCTCGCTGCTTGCAGAAGAGGGGTGGGGGGCGAGTGATCTGTGGCACAGCACGACTCGCATATATATATATATATATATATATGCGCGTATGACGGCAGCACCGCGGCGACCACAGAGATGTCCGTGCCGCCAACAGTCACGAGGAGGAGGAGAACAGAAAATGAAGTGGAAAAGAGCGAAAGAAAAGTGCGGCAGAGAAGATGCGTCACATGCGGTTCAAGGAACCAGAAACACACCAGCACTACGCATGGCACGACTTCGATCCCATCTCCTCGATGGCTTGGCGAGCGTCGCTGCGTTACAAAGGGGAAAAAGAGGAGCAGGACGGGGCGTACATGGGAAGAGCTCCATCTGCCCAGCTTGCATGTCTCCTCTCCTCACGCCCTCCCCCCCCCCCACACACACACAAACACATGTGGCAACGCGAGGGGGTGAGTCGCTCATATACGCACACGCATGACGTGACCCCCCTCCCTCCCTTTTCGCCTCCCCCTCCTCTCGCGCCTCTTCGGTCTGCCAGTGGTGTTCAGCGATACTCCGTTATTTGTGCGCGGCTATGTCGCCGTATCCAGTACAACGCTGCAGCTGTAAGGTGGTCGATGAGTACGGATAAACACACGCACACACGCGCGCGCGGAGGGACTTGTTCTACATGGCAGGCAGCAGCGGCAGGTATCCGAGCCCTGCTATGCGTCACCACACGGCCAGAACGCATTGCTGCATCTCTCAGTCGCTGTCCCAGTGTTTGTGATGAATTACGTTCACCGTGATGTGCAGCGTGCCAACGCTGTCGGCGTAGAGGCCCTCCTTCACATTGAGCCCCGTGCGGTGTGCCAGGGCAGGGCCCGCCTGCCGTGCATCTACCAGCCCAGGTGCGCCACCAACCAGTGTGGAGCGAAGAAACTCGACACCGGTCTTGTGTGGTGCCCACATGGGCGCTGTGACTGTGTGGTGGCCGGGACTGGCGATGGGGAGCGACACGCAGGCGTACGCGACGGGTGCCTGTAACCCCTCCGCTGCGGCACCCTCCGTAAAGGCAGTCGCGATGAGTCGCAGCGGGCTGCTGGGCAGTGCGGGACCAACAAAGGAGTGGTCGAACGGCAAGTTGAAGATGTGGTCCACGTCTAGCAGGAACTCGCCCTCCACGAACGTGCTAGCGTGGGCGAGCTGAGAGGTGAACGCGCACACGGCAGATGAAGACGACGACGACGACGTGGGGAGCGGGTCGTACATCGAGGGGGTAACAGCCTCATCCTCGACAAGTTGACAGCGCACAAACAGCGTCCACTCCGAGATGCCGACGCAACGGTCAACTGTGCCGAATATATGATACTGGCAGGATCCACGCGGCAGCATGGAGGCGCTGCGCTTGTAACCGGCTGGCGAGAGGAGTGCAGCTCTAAAGCTGGCCGCACGCTGCGACCTAGACGACGATGTCAAGGTGCCCATGATGCCCCTGACTCCAGTGCGATCAGCGGCGGCGGAAAACGACATGCCGGGCCCAAGTGCTCCCTGTCCGCGACGCCGTCGAGCAACCTCTGATGATGATGACACCGATGCCGCTGCGGCTGCTGCTGCCGCGGCGCCACCGTCGGTACCGACACGTTCCAGTGGCGCCATCATCGCCACCTGCCGCAGCAGCCGGCGCGCCACCGCAACTTTGCCGACCTCGAGAGACTCGTACTGCTCTGCCACGGACTGAGCTAGGTCGCGTACATTGGCCAGCAGCACCTCCAGAGGGGCGATCGAGGAAGGCAAGAGACAACCGTCGATCGGGACGCCCTGCCGCGTCCCACCCCCGGCCCATGGTTCTCGCTGCCCGACTAGTGCTCCCGCGCGCGCCACCGTCACGCGAAACGTGTAGATGTATGCAGCGTCGACAAACAGTGTGTGCAGCTTGTTGAGACTCGGCTTTGCTGTAAAGAAGTACTCATCTTGTTCGGCAGTGAGGGTGCACAGCACGCGCTCGTTGCCGCTCCACGTGACGTCATCAATGTCGATCGATGACTCCGCCTCCGCAACGGCACCCACAGCGGAAGGCGGCGCGAACGCCACACCGGTGGTGGGGTGCGCTGTGAGCGAAGCTGCCGCGTGCGATCCTCCGTCGGCGCTGTCACCGCCGGCGACACCATCGGCCCCTCCGACGGGTCCAGGTGACGCGGCGCCGAGAGTTCGGCCGCGCACCAGCAGCTCGCCGGCGGCCCACATAAGAAACATGCAACGGTTGGGCTGGTGATCACGTCGGTGCTGGCGCAATACGATGGGTGCCAAGAGGCTGGGACCCGGCGACGGGTCCACCGGAACGTCCTCCTCAGCCTGATTGATGAAGTCTTCCAGCGAGGGGCGAGTGAAGAAGGAAAATGGCAGCCTGCTGATCCGCGCGATGGCGTCCGACAGCGCCGGGAGAGACGGAATGTTGGGCAGAAGGGGGCCAGGGGCAGGCGCTGGCACTATGGCTGGAGAAGACACCGGCGGCGCGCCCTCCAGCCCCACTGCAGACGCACCCCTCTGACCACCTGACTTGTCGCTGTGTGGGGCCGTTCCCGCCGCCTCCCTCCGCGATAGATGTGTCACATCCTTGTAGATACTCAGCGTCTCCGCGGGAGAGAGCACCTTGCCGTCCCACCCCACCGTTGCCTCCACGAGCAGCTCCGCTTTATCCTCCTCCACAACGATGGCCCGGTAGACGGCCACCGTGAACGTCAGCTGCCTCAGCGGTAGCCGCGATCGGTAGCGCTGGCTACTTGCAAAGTGGAAAACGTTCATCTCCTCGGGCTGGCGGCCGTCGAGTTGCGCACACGAAGAGGGACAGCGAGAGAGAGAGAGAGAGAGAAGCGATGGGTGTATGTATGTATGTGGGTGCGTCGGTGTGTTTGTGGGTGTGTGGGTGGGTGCGGGATGGGGGGAGGGGCTATCTGATGCTAGGGCCAGCGAAGGCAGTGGTTTTGTGCCCGTGTATGCCGGCGTGTCAGCGTACACACGTCCGGGTGTGGCCCGTCTATCGCGAGAAGGAATGGAGGTGGAGGGTGGGGGAAGTACGTGAGGGTGGCGGCACACACACTCTGCCGTTTGCCTTTTCGTGCTCTGCTTCGCTGCAAACGGGCAGCGCGCGTGAAGGAGACGCCGACGGGAGAAGTGGAGGGGCAGTGCGCGCGGCGTAGGGGCAGAGGTACGCACTGCGCACGAGTCCAGATGCTCACGCGACGAACACAGACGGTGCCGAGGCCCCTTTGGAGAGAAGGAAAGACTTGCCGTGGTTAGGAGACTGCGAAGGCTCGAGAAGCAGCGGGGCCGAGACGGGACTTCGCCCTCATCGTACGCCGGTGTGCATTCGCAGGCCTGGCCTCCCGCGCACAGCATTGCTCACGGTCACTGTCACTGCTGCCCATCCAGAGTGATGGAAAGAAAACCGTAGAGAGAAGTGCGCGAGGGATTGCGAGGTGTGACGGCCAGCGCGAAGGCGCAGTTGAGTAGGCAATGCGTCACGGAGACGACATGAGACAGACGTGAACGGAGAAGCACGCGCACAGATGGCCGCATCGATCTTTAAGAGCTACAGTGCCGCGTGAAGGTAAATGTGCACGTTCCCGGCACGGTCGCGTAGGAAGGCTTCGAGCCCCGGGATGGGCCAGCGGTTCGACGCCACCACCCAGCCACGCTCCATGATGTCTACTAGCTTCTCCCGCAGCAGAGCGAGTGCGTCGGGCAGGAGGTACATGTACAGTACGTATGGAGGCCGGGTCGGGGCGCAGAAAGAAGCGGCGCCGCCCTGCACGCAGCGGGGGAAGCATACATTCAAGTCCGCAGCGCGGATATCCTGAGACAGAAGATGCGTCTCGATCGACACCAGCGACGACAACGGCGAGGCGGCTGCGGCAGTGAAGGCGGACATGTTCGCTGCTGCGGTGTCCAGGAGCGCATCGTCCAGGTCAATGCCTGTGAGAAGGATACGCAAACACGATGCGCCGTCCGGCGACGGAGCATCGGCAGTGGCGCCTTGCAGGGTGCACCAGCCCTTGCGGAGGTGCTGCACCAAGGTAAGCGCGGCCGCGGCGTCACCACAGCCGAGGTCTGTAAGTCGCATTTCATGTGGTTGAGAGACGGCGCAGAGCTGGTGTGCGCAGCCGCGAGAAGAAGCGGTGATGTGCTGCACGATCGGGCTGAGGTAGCGCTCGGTGAGCCATGCCGCGAACGCCTCCGTGTCCGCCTCGCTGGAGGCCACAAAGGGGGAGATGCAGTTGCCATCGTCCCACTGAAACGGCAGATCAGCCATGTCCTTCGTGCCGGAGTGTGCACGAAATTCTGATGGTGCACCGTGACCGAGGGAGGCGTATCTGATGAGAGATTCGTTGCTGGTGAGCGGTGCAGGAGCAGGGCAGAATCGCCACAGCCGGACACACGCACCCGAATCGATGACCAACCGACTCATGGGAGAACAAGAGCAAGAAAAAGGACGGTGAGACGAGTAGAAGGGCACACCACAGGCGTGCGGTAGAGTACGCAGCCCCAAACCGCTTGGCGCCACGATTATTACCGCTACCAACCACGCGGGGCCATGCAGCGCCGCTGTGACGGACATGTGCGCCTGCACGCACACGCACAAACGACAACCTCTTCAAACCTCAAAGCATGTCACTGCGAGAAGCACGCGATACCGCCAACGCGGCGCCGGCGAGCAACAGGGCCGAGAGGCGAAAGGAATGAGGGAGCAGAAGCAGCAGGCGTGTATGTCTGACTCTCCCTGCTGCCGCAACGGCCGCCGGTTGTGGCAGACGGCAGCCAAGAGAGAAAGATACACCGCAGCCTGTTAGCGCGAGGCATCACACAACTCGTGCTTCTCGCACCCGCTTCCACTGCCTCTGCCGCGATGACAGCGCTGCGTTTAGTTCATATATTTTACCACGGGTTCTTTCTCACAGTGAGGCGCTGCATCACAGATCACATCTACAACCCTGGTAAGGTGGCACCGCTGGTACTTGTCGGCCACATCGACACGCGCGCATGTCTGTGCCTGCGTGCGTGCGTGGGCGTGTGTCCTTCTACTCGCAGGTGCATATAAGCGAGTGTAGCCGCGCGGGTCGTATTGTTTTCCAGCGACCCCGTACGCCTGAGAAAGACACCACCGCAGACGCCCTGCCGAGTGAGTGTGTGTGTGTGTGTGTGTGTGTGTGTGTGTGTGTGTGGAGACACGAAGGAAATGAGATGCGTGGCCATGAAGGATCACAGCGTGGACCAGCGCGGAGGTCTGTCTGTGCGGAGCAGGAGGGACCAGAGGTTGTGCACTATACATCAAATGGTGGGGCGCTTATTGCAGTTTGGCGAAGACAGCCAGCACCGGCAGGGTGAGCGTTCCGCGGGCAGGTGTGCCTGAGAGGGGGGGGGGGCACGGCTGCTTTCTACTCCTCCTCCAGAGCGGCGAGCACCTGCCGTGTGACGGCAGCGATGCTCTGAGCGCCGTCTACGACCTGCAGCTTGTGCTGCGCGCTCCAGTACGCCTCGAAAGTGCCGAGGGAGGCAAGGCGAGCAGGAGGAGCAGGCGAGCGGCGACGCGCCTGCAGGCAGTCGGCAGGGCAGCGTAGGGTCACAGCTACCGAAATCTCTTGCCCCGTCGCCGCCTCGAGAGCCAGCGCTTCAGCGATGGTGGAGGGGTAGCCGTCCAGCACGAAAAACACCGTCGACGTGGGACGCTGCACTTCTGGCGTTGACACGGTGTCCGCCGCAGCTTGGCGCTGACCCGTCTCGTACTGAATGCGATTTACGACGAGCCGCGCTGCGAGGTCGGGCGGCAGTGAGGACAGAAAAGACGACGCCGTCGCTGCCGCCAGCGTCTGCCGCGCGAACGCCTCCTTGGCCGCCCTCAGCTCGGCTTGGAGAGACTCAGGGACGTACACAACCTTCGAGCCAGGCAGCCGGCCACCGCTAAACGCATCTCGCACCAGCGACGGCAAGGCGCAGTGAACGCCACCCAGGAAGGCGGCAACGTGGGAGGCCTGGACCGACTTACCGCAGCCAGGCGGGCCAGTGAGAATGATGAGGCGCGGAGTGACGAGAGGCGGTGCAATGTTGGCGGCCGCAGATGCCGATCCGATTCCCTCTTCCTCTATACGGTCTAGCGTTTGAAGCATAGCACGCAGGGGGCTGCGAGGGCGGGACTGGGCCACGGCCGCAACCAACTTTTCCATGATGGCCTGCATCTCGCTCTTGGCAAGATGCAGCTGCGCCTGCTGCTTCTTGTAGTAGGCTGCTGACGCCATTATGAGTGTGACGAGGAAGAGCGCCGATGATCACACAAGCAGCAGCAGCAGCAGCAGACAGCCACGCGTTCAAGGGTGCGTGTGGGTGAGTGAGGACTAACAATGTGTCTGCCGCTTTGACGTCAACGTCAGCGTTATTTTTTTTTTTTGCGAGATAGTGCGCGTGTGTCCGTGAGAAGTGTCGAGGTGTGGAATCGGGAGAGGAGGAAGGAGAGCGATCATGGTGAAGAGAGTGGGAGAGGGGTGTGGAGAGTGGCCATTCGGGAGCAGAGAAAGGGAAGCCGGTCACAACACCCCGCAGCCTTCCGTTGCAGCAGTCTCCACGACGCGCGAGTTCTCTGTGCATCGCATGAAGTGAGAAAGAGATGCAACCGACGTCATCAACGTGCGCTGGTCCGTGACAGAGAATGGCGACGAGAAGATAAGCTCTAGCCCCCGAGGTAGACAGCGGGATAGAGGGGGGTGGAGCAGGGACAAGAGGCAGCCTCACCGTGGGCAAATGGTGGATAGGCATCTGCATGTGTAGACATCTGGACCGTACTTGAATGGTCTAAAGAAGCGCAAGCAGAGGTGCACACTCCCGCGTCAATCAGCTCTTCTCGCTCACTCTCCCCCAGACCCCCTCCCCAACCCAGCACACGCGCCACTACCAACCGTCCCCCGCACTCTTTGCGCCTGAAGGGCCCACCACCACCACCGTGGCATCGCTGACTAGCACGGATGCGACGCTTGACAGGGCAACGCGGAGAGTCGCATACACGCAGAGGTGCCGACGCGAGGAGAGAGGGGGAGGGGGGCGTCCGCGAATGCCAGGAGGAAAGGCAACCCCGCAAAGCAGCCGGCCTACTCAGTGATGCCGGAGGTCGACGTGAGAGAGACGAGAGACCGAACTGTGGGGCCTGGAGGGTGTAATGATGGAGGTCAGGAGGAGCATGCAGATACGCAATGCCCCAACCCACCGCCCCTACCTTAGCCGATCGCCCCTCTCTCCCCTTGCTCTCCCGTACGGATCGATTTCATGAGCCACACCTCACGCATCGCCTTCTACGGCGTGCCGTCGGCCTTAACGGCTTTCCACCGCCTCGATCGCGCCACGACACAGCAGCGGCTTCGTCATACAGATATTTCAAGCACGTTGCGAAATGTAGGGGATAGCGAGCGCGAGGCATCGGCAGAGAGATACACCACGGTGCTTAAGAGAAAGAGAGCGAGCGAGTGAAAGGCCGAGGCAGCGGCACGCACACACGCGGCGTCTACCGGGAAAAAGAAATGAAGATACGCGCATGCAGAGGCAACAGCACACACACATACATACAGCGAGAGAGCGAGAGAGAGAGAGAGAGAGGGTGTACAGCGGGTGCGAAGTCGTATAGGGGGAGGGGTTGAAGACTGCCAACGCTCTCCGTTGCGCAGTCGCTGGCTTACATCGGAAAAACAAAACAGATGAATGAAAAATGTATAAAGACTCAGGTGAATCACCGCCTCTAATGAGCACACGTAGCGAGCGCGTTCACCAGCACAGCAGCAGCTGTCACTACAGTGAACACCGCCCGTGCAACTGAGACACGCAGCACGGTACAGGCACCCTCGGTGTTACTTGAGAACGCACGAATCGAACAGCGTGAAAATCTCCGGGTGGGTCGCCATCCAGTCCTTGAAGGAGTGCCGCATACACTTCGATATGCGGTCATACTCTTCCTGCAGGTACACGGCAAAGACGATGAGGTTGAAGTAGCGCTTCAGGTAATGCACACCAGCGTGGTGCGCGCGAGCACGACCCGACTCGATTGTGTCTGGCGACGACACCGCGATAGCAAAGGCTTCGATGGCTGTGCGCAAGTTCTGCATCTTCGAGCACGCCTCAAGCACGAGATCGACCTGGTACTTGGCGGTGCGGCCCTGCGCCAGTACGCGCTTCAGCTGCACAATGACGGAGTACTCTCCACGGCCGAGATGCGACTCTGTGTCTGCGTAGAGGGAGTCGCGGTAAGCGCTGTGCAGCTCGTCGTAGTACTCCGGTATTACGAGGCCGATGAGGAGACAGCAGATCACCATGCCCGTCGTGGTGCGGCCACGGCCCATCTGGCAGTTAAAAACGAACGACAGCGTCTCGCGGCGGTCAAGGTGCTTCGCAATACGCGGGAGGAGGGCATTGACGAGAAGGTCGAAGTCGCGAATCTCCGGGCTTTGCTCGTCCGTCACCGGGAGTCGCAGCATTTGGCAGCGGAACTGCTTCACCACCAGCTCATCGTAGACCTCGCGCAGAGTCTTCACAGTATCCTCGTTCGCCGACTCCCACACGCCGACGAGCTCGCCCGGGTTTCCTTCATCGTGGACGAGGAACTTGCCATCGTACTGTGCCGCCTCCGTGAGCACGTCACGCTTCAGCTCGTACTCCACCAGCTCGACCTTTTCGGTCTGGATGCCGGTCAGCACCACATTCACGTACGGGGCCGCCAAGTCGCGGAAGACGAAGGGCCGGTCGCCCACGTACAGGATGGGCTCCTCCCGCAAGTTCACCCACACCACAGAGCCGCGCAGTGGGTGCTGCAGCTCCTCGGGCTTGAAGGCTGGCTCGAAGAGCCGCTGCGCCGCAAAGCCGATGTACGGCTCGGAGTCGTTGCTCTGCCCTGGGTATACTTGCAGAGGCTCGCTGGAGGCGCCCAGCAGCGAGAGCACGTTGTGGATGCCCTTGAGAGTCGGGATGGCGACACCGTAGACGTTCAGAAAATCCACCTTTCGGAAGTTTGGTGCGCCGCACAGCGCCGGCCGCAGCCCCTTCTTCTGGCAGCCGGGAAAGTGGTCGGCCTTTAGACAGAAGTTGGCCGTTAGCACGTTACCAGAGCGCCGCGAAAGGTCGGCCTTCATGAGGTTGTCAGCCGCCACGTACTCGAGCGCCGCCTCGCCGCGGTCCTCGAGGTGTTCGACAATGTTCGATACCTCTGCGTGGGCGGTGACCCAGTCGCTGAAGAGCAGCTCCCCGATCGTGAAGCCCTCCCCCTTCTGCGCATCCAGGTACAGGCATGAGAGCAGCACAAGCAGGTAACAACGCAGGCCATGCAGGGCATCCACGATGCACTGGGACTTGTTGTTGCCGAGCACGCCAATGCGCTTCTTGAGAAAGTCCAGCGCGTGCAAGATATTCCAGCACCGGCCGCGGCCACCGAGAGCGATGACGGCGTCCACCGTGCGAAGGAGCCTACCGGCTGTCAGCATTTGGCAGATGGTCGAGGCGAGGAGCAGCTCCACGTGGTGCTCGGGGATCTCTTCCGAAGGCACTTCCGCCCTGGCGGCTACCTGAGCGTTGCCGACGAGCCGATCTGTGGCCCCGACGCGCAGCAGCGTCGCCACCTCCTCGGTCGTCTGCAGCGAGCGAAGATTTTCAAGTCGACTGGCGCGGAACAGCGTCAGGATGTTCAGTGCCACAGTAGTGCGCGTTGTGCCGGCCGAATCGTTGATGACGATGGCATCGTGCTGGTTGATGTCCGCCTTGGCCAGGTAGTGAAGGAGGGGGTCGATGTCACTCGCCAGCAGCTCCCCGGAGAAAGGCATCGGAATGCGGGAGTAGCACACGCCCGTTGCCTCCACAAACTCCTCCATCGTGCTGCGTGGGGTGCGCGCCGAGACGACCTTGACGCGCAGCACCTCCCGCTCGCCCGCCGTCGTCAAACGGTGCAGGATGATGAAGCCGCCGTTGTCCTGCGCCTCCAGCAGCACGTCACGCCGCAGACGATCCTCGATCTGCTCCATCGCCTGCACAGACACGTGCATCGTCGCACCATGCTCGGCCGAGCCGTGTGCGGCATCGTAGTCGGAGAGCGTGTAGGGCACCTCGTTGATCAGCACCATCGGCTCGGCGCGCAGGCTGATCCAATGGATGGAGCGCACGTGCGGGAACGTGTCACGGATGTCGCACACAAGCTGGTCGCGCGCCACCTCACCGACACGGCCGCATGTCAGCACCGGCACCCCTGGCGCGAGCTGGCGCAGCGCCATAATCTCGTGGCGTGAATGGTTGCTCATTGGGAGGCTGAGCAGGATGCGGCCGGTGCTCAGCACGTTACCGCGGCGGTGGCGGATGGCACGCAGCGCGTCGGCCTCGGGGCCGCCCGAGGACAGGGAGAACACCCGCTCCAGCTTGAGCTGGTCATCAAGCTTCTCGCGCACGCTGCCGATGAGAAGCTTCATCTCGGAGTTCTCGTTCAGCCACTGCGTAAACGACAAGCGCGTCGAGTAGTTCCACAGTCGCTGCTCACAGTAGTAGGAGAAGACCAGAAAGAGCGCGTACACCTGCAGCCGCATCTTCGCCACCTCCGGGGCGTCGTTCATGCCAGAGAAAGCCTCGTTGATGTGGTCCGCCATGGAGTACACCTTGTCGGCAAGCTCCATCAGGATCATGAGGCGACGCTCGTGCAGTTTGCCGTCGGGAAAGAGCGACACCAGCTTCTGAATGGTGCGGTACGACGGCCCGTTCACCTTCTCGCGCAGCACACGCATATCGGCCGTCACATCCTTCACGCAAAGTTGATAAAAGCGGACGATGTTGGCTATCTGCATCATCGAGCTCGTGCGGCCGCGACCGGACTGGCAACTGAAGACGAACACTGCCTTCGGCTCCTCGAGGCACGCATCCAGCACAAAGTCGAAATCTTCGGGCTGAGGCCCAATATTCTGCGTGATGGGTCGGCGGAAGTACATGACTTGGTGGTCCGTCTCCTTCTCCACGCGATGGAAAACCTCAGCCAGCGTCAGCACCTCGCTGCGGCTGGCGCACACCCATTGGTCTTCCATGTTGCCGCCACAGCACTCAAGGTGCACGCTGACGTTGCCACCATTCTCGTACGCCTCCTGCAGCACCTCCTGCTTGAGTTTGCGCTCGATGCACTCGATGCTTAGTCCCGTCACGTTGGGGATGATAATGGGCGTCAGCGGATCGGCGCGCTCGCGGACGATGTAGGAGGTGTCGTTGATGTACACAAGCGGCTCCTCTCGCAGGTTCACCCAGACGATGGGGCCCTCAACGTGCGCGCGGCGCAGCTCATTCACAATCGTGCGCACCGCGCTGGCGTTTGCCTGGGCGACACCTGCGATGTTCAGCTTTGGCACGATGCGGAAGAACGGCGCTCCAGCGATCATGCCGGTCGACCCCTGCCGCGATCGCAGCGCCTCCTCCAAGTCGCGCTTGAGGATGTGCTTTGCGGACAGCACGTCACCGCGACGCACAACCGCCGTCTCAGCCGGGGACGGAAGCACGACATCGGGCCGATTCGCGAGCATCTCCATAATCGCCAGCGCGCTGTCCGTCACCTTGTTCACGCTGCATGAGCGCAGGGACATGCGGCCCAGCGCCAGACTCGCCATGGACATCTCGCTCGCCTCGTGGGGCTCCTCGGCCTCGCAGGAGCCCCGCGTGAGAAGCCGGCCGCTGCTGCTGGCGTGCGACATGGTATGGCCCTCGACCGCCTCCGCGTCGTTGACGTCCACACCGTCCCTGCATTGCGTGTTCAAGAAGGTCGTGTCGGAGAAGACGGTGTTGTTGTCGGAGACCGTCCCAAGGCGCATCAGGGGAGAGCGCGAAGTGCCATGCCGCTCCCTCTGCCGCTGTCGTCGATCACGCTCCTCGCCGTGCCGGCGACGCTGCAATAGGGTCTTTGCAAACTCTTCGGCCGCCATCGCACGCTCGTGAATCTCTGTTTCAGAGGTGGCCTGCGTGACCGGGGGCGGCGGGGGATAGATGTGGCCAGCCGGGTCCCGCGACGGCTCCGCCAACTTCTTGCGAATATCCCTGCTGCGGCGCTCCAGCCGGGCTTCGCGCACTGCCGTCTCCTTCTCCAGTGCGGTGAGCAGCGCTTCCTCGCTGTCGTCGAGCCGCGGCTGTGCCGCAGAGTCGGCTTTGATGTGAAACTGCCTGAACCAGTCGTCGTTGAAGCAGCTGTCGTTGGGCCTGCGTGCGTAGAGGGCGCCGTTGCGCACTGTCAGCATCGAAGGGTCCGTACTCCGCGCGGAGGTGGACGCGGTATGCGTTACCGTGGCCGCCGTCGAGCGATCCGTCGGCTCACATTTTGTGCGACCTTCGTGAGGTGCCGCAATGTTGTTGGCATCGGTAGTAGTGCGAGCCTTGGGTTGGCTGCTTACTACCATCGCCGCAGCAGCAACCGTCTCTGCTGCGGGTCGCGTGGACGGGCCGGAGAGGAGGGGGGGCGGACTTTTCACCAGCGCATGCATCTGTTCGGGAGTCAGCATCGTTGAAGAGGTGTGCCGGCGCAGACGCGACGACTGAGCATTCAGCATTAGCCTCAAGTTACGCAGCTCCTCCTCTTCGGCTATCGCCGTCTCTTGGCCTCGGAGGCGGCGTGTTGACTGCGTAGGCCCGCCGCCGCGCTGTGCAACAGCGGAGAGAGGCGGCAACGCCGATGAGTTTCCAGGCGAGCGCAGCGTGGGGGTACAGAAGCCACAGCTGGGATTTGGGGCGGAAGCCAGTGTGGCAGAGCCTCTGGATGGCGAGCCTCTGCCGATAGCGGCTGGTGCGCTTCCTGACTTTCCGATGACGCCCTGGCCAGCTCCACAGCGAAGGGTTGCGAGAGGATCAGACCTGCTCGCGTTGCCGTCGCGAGCGGCCGGCGGCGACAGCGTCATCGGCTCTGAGCTGAGCCGTTCACTTTTACAGGGCTGAGACACGACAGGTGGAAGGCGGCCCGTCGCAGTGGTGGCGGTGTCGGTAACACGGGCGCCCTCCTGCGAGGTAGCAGCTGCAGCGACGATGTCCATAGTGCTGCGCCTGTGCGCCTCCTCGGGGAGCCCACTTAATCGATCTGGCACGCGCGCGAAGGCAATCCGTCAAAGACGAGCACTGCGAGAGAGGGAGAGAAGGTGGCTGAGCTGCAGCCGCAGGGGAGGGGATGGGTGAGAAGAGAATACGGAGGCGTGTGCACGGGCAGCGCAAGGAATAAGGAGTCTTCTGCAGAGGTGGGACTACACAAGACGGAGAAAGAAAACGTACAAGAGCGTCGTTGTCCTTGCACGGACAAGTCTCCCACGCCGCGTCCTTACTCGCTCACAAACGCCGCAACACCGTGGCACGCCTGCAGGAGGGTGTGCAAGTGAGGTGTTCCGTGGAAGGGCTGAGCGAGGGCGAAAATAAGGGAAGGGATCAAGACCGAAGGACGCACCAGAGGGGAGGGGCGGCACGCCTGTGTGTGCGTGTCTCGGTTTCGTGGTGGAGGTGCGTGCGTGTGTGTGGGAGGAACAGATGTGGTGGAGAGTTGGTGTATCCCCGCCTGCCGCAGCCACGTGTTGCTGTGCGAGGGAAGAGCGGAAGCAAGCGGTGTAGTAGCGCGTGGAGGAGGGGAGGGGAGGGCGTGGAAACCAGGCAGTGCGGCAGCATACAAGAGCCCGGCCCACGCAAACCGTGGAAGAACGCGGGACAGAGAGTGAGATCGGCGAAGTGGCGGGAGCAGGCAAGGACAGAATGAGGACGAGTGAAGCGGGGAGTGGCGGGAAGAGCGTGGGGAGGAGGGGCGCGAGACGATGCACCGCCCAGCGTTCGCGCAGCGCCTTCTTTTTCCTGTGCTTTGCCGGAGGGGCATTCGACGGCGAGATGGCGCAGGGGGAGCGGGGGCGAGAACGAGGAGCCAAGGGAGTGCCAGTCATGGTTGCACACCAACGTGGCAGGCTCGGGGAAGATGTGGTTTCCTGTCTTGCACTTCAGCTTGTCCGTTCTCTGCCATACAGCACGAGTGGCACGCCACGCTCGAGCCCTCGACCTGGCACACAGGGTCAATTCAGTGATTCGAACAAGCCGCAGACACGCGCGATACAGCACTGCACAATCACTCACCTGAGCACGGCCCCCGCTTCAACGTCTGCCCACCAGCCCTCGCAGCCGCTCACCCATCATGCCGGTCGCCACCTGGTGGCGTCCCTCGGGGTGGCGCTCAGGCTCTCCCCCCCCCTCCCCCACCACTCGTGGGCAGTGCGAGGGCCGGGTGTGTGGGGATACACGCTCGAGTCGCGCCGACACCTCGCCTAGCCATACGGGTGGCACCGACGTGCTCGCTGTCGCGGGTGGTCCCGACGCCGCACCATCCAGTACCCGACCGCCGACATCAGTAGCGATGAAGCGCTCTGACCCCACACCCCACCACGTCGTAGGCACTTCACCCTATCACTCCCAGAGATGGCTCTGGCATTCGGCATGGGATAGGTAGGGGCTGCTTGACTTAACCACGGTGCGGGCGCTCAGCCCTGTGATGCCACGCACTGCGGTGCGCCTCCCGTGATCCGGGTGCTCTGCGAGGAGAGACAAGCAATGGAAAGCAAAAGACGCCTTGCTCGACGCACCACTGCATGCAGGCAGAGAGACACGCGACTTGGTTCCGGAAGCCAGAGCCGCATCGAGCCCCGGTGCACTATACCTCTCCTTCGCGCGACCGCGCGCGCTGTTGCGAAGACTCGCCTGGGGGCGGGAGCGGCAGCAGATGATACAGGCAGCAGCGCGGGAGTCCGAACAACAACACAAAGCGCTGCGCCCGGCGCTCCGCTCGGGCTGAAGGGGCGGACGGCGCTCCCCCTTCGCCATCACCCCTGCCGCTGCTGGTGAGAAACGAGGCGGTGGTCTTGTATAGCCTGCGGGACTTGCTGTTGCACCCTAGTGGCGCAACGAGGCGTTCCCCGAGTGCTTCAATGCCGTGAACGCATTCACCGATGGCCATTCCGCAGTCGCTGCAGCAGCTTCCGGGCCTGACGACCTGACTGAGGCCCGGCTCGCTCACGCTCATGAGAAAGTGCTCCGAGGACAGTTCAGTCATGCGCTCCAGCGTGCTGACGCCTCGAATGAGTAGAAAAATGTGCTGCACCCACAGATACGCAATGCACACGCTGATGGCGCACATGCCAGCCGGCACCCACCACCAGCCGTGGCCCCAGTCGTGGCACACGACGCTACACCCATACACAGTAACGAACAGCATCGAGTTCACCGCGCCACCCAACGTGGAGTAGAAGATGCACAAGAAGAAGTACTTGTAGTTGTGCCTGCCGATGCAGTTATTGAGAAAGTGGCAGTGGTGGTCCATATCAAACACGCAGTGCTCACATACGCGACAGTGGTGGCTGCCGTCTGGCTTGTACTGGTGGCACACCCCACAGAACCGCAGCGACCCATCCGCCTCGTACTCGAGCACCAGGTTCGGGTTCACAGTGGGTTTGGCAGCCGCAATCGCTGTGCACGGCCGACGATGCGGAGACAGTGCCGGCGGAGCTGCATCGCAACTGGTCGAGGAACCGTGAGGTCCGCGAGCCCCGGTGGATCCTCGGCTCGATGTACTCGTCACTGGTGTTGCGGACCCAGAAGCTGACGAGGACGAGGCACTGCAGAAAGAGGAAGCTGTAGTGGCGGTGGTGGTTATGGCTGTGGCAGTCGTCTCTGTCGCTGAGGGAGATAACGTGGAGGAGGGTGCTGTACCGGATGCCGCGCACGCCCGCTGCGGCGCTGCGGGTCCTGAGCACAAGACTGCCGCCTTCGCGGAGTTCGCCGCGATGTTTGCCATACCCACTGAGAGCGACGCATCAACAGCGAGGGCTGGTGTGCACGAGATTACACAACTCCCCGCTGCTGCTAGCTGCGGGGAAAAGGGTTGCTGAGGCGTTGGTGCAGCCATCAAGAGGCTGTCGCTTCTCGAGGCATCGTTTGGAGCTGGGAACAGCCCTGGTGTCACTGCAGACGCGAATGGAGGCCCGAGAGCCGTTATGAGTCCAGAGGCGGGTGAGGGATACGCGTGCGGTGGCTGCTGCTGCTGCAACATGTGCAACTGGTAAGCCCACAGCGCCTGCTGCTCCTGCAGAGCTTGCAACGCTCGCTGCCGGGCAGCGACACCTTGTTCTTGGATGCACTTCCGTTGCGCGGACCACGTCACCTTCAAATGGTGCCGTCGCTCAGCATCGAAGCGAGGTGTGTATCGCCACGGCTCTGCTGGCACGTACCCGGGGCAGGTGAAGATGACGCGTGCAAGGGACCAGTACATGAGCGCGACCAGGGCGTTCCCAAGGGTGAGAGCGCACACCGCACATGTGCCCGTAGCGGTGTAGCCGAGCGTGTGTCGCTGCGCCTGCAGGAGGCTCATGGCCTCCAAGGGGAGCACACCAGTCGTCTCCGCCTCCCTCACTGCACGAAGAAGTCGACAGAAGAAGATGTTGTATCCCCAGATAAGAGCCGTCGCAGAGAGAAAGATAATCAGCGGCAGCCGGTACGCTGCGAGCAGGTTCCACAGCGCACGCCACGACCGCACTCGTGGCCCACGGTGGACAGTCGGGGTCGGCATCTCCCGCACGCCGGCAGACGCACGAGACAATTGAGCAGACGGGGGAGATCGGGCCCACCACTGCACACACAAAGAACGACAACGAAGTACCCTCTATGGGCGTGTTTGTATCTCTACGCCAGTCTCGGTTTCCAAGGATGTCGGAGGTCACGTGACCGGCGGTATGCGCGCCTAGTGCCCACTCTGTGGGGGATGCAGGATGGGAGGGGGAAGCCACGCAGCCTGCAGCCCGCCCTCGGGTATTGGCTGCGGACGCTCGGTGTTGACAAACAGACCCGGGCTTGCGCGGCGCCGGAGAGGCCTACCGTCCTTGACCGCTCTTGGGGCCTCTCACCACGAAGCGTGTCGACGACACCGCCAATGTTTGTTATCGGTGTCTTCGCGGTCGAATCACGCCTTTGGAAACAACGGAAATGTGGCCCTAAGTGTACAGGCGAGGTGCATGTAGGCACTTGTGCCTGCTCTGGACCAGCTCCCCAGCTGCCTCAGCACGTTGTGCTCGCCGAGGGCTACGTCGCGGTGCGGCACGAGAACGGGACGAGTGAATGCAAGGAGAAGGGCAGGAGTGAGAGTACAAGGGCTTCGATAGCACCCGTGTCATAGTGCAGCTCTGATCAAAGGCCTAGACAAGGGCTTCGCACGCCACAGACCTCCGTGTTTGTGCGTGTCAGAAAAAACAACGCGCAACGCGCCGCTGTGCTTCGCTACCCTTCCCTTTTCTCTCTGCTGATACCGCCCCGCAGGATGCCGGAGTCCACCTGACCGGCGGTATGCGCGCCTAGTGCCCACTCTGTGGGGGATGCAGGATGGGAGGGGGAAGCCACGCAGCCTGCAGCCCGCCCTCGGGTATTGGCTGCGGACGCTCGGTGTTGGCGGACAGACCCGGGCCTGCGCGGCGCCGGAGAGGCTTACCGTCCTTGACTGCTCTTGGGCCCGCTCAGTACAGACCGTGTCGAGGATTCAGCAAAAATAAGCACGCGATGAGCTGTGTGTGCGCAGACGCTGTCACCCATCGCTGGCATGGCGCGTCCCATCTGACGCAAGCCTCTACGCGTGAGCAGAGCACGAGGGACGCACGGAAGAGGCGCGAAGAGGTCCGTACGAGTCAACTCCACAGTACATGTGCGCGAAGTATGCGGCATCCTCTACATCCCGGCCGGGTGGGCTGATGAGGCACACATGCCGGAAGCGTGACGAGAGCACCCCGAATGACGCCATCGAGTCAGTGAAACGCCCATGTGGCGAGTCACCGCACCACGCTGTGGGATGCCGCGGCTTGAAGCAGCTCAGCGGAAGTCGCACGGCGTACGGGCCGAGTGCAGGATCTCAGTGGGCCCTGGCCTGCGGCTGGCCAACCTCCTCCCTGGGTTCACGCGGCATGCGTCCGGGCCACCAGCCCCTGCTGCCCGCACGACGGACGCCGCCACTTCCGCCCCTCGGCCAGGTCCCTGGACGCGGCCCGCGTGGGTTAAAGCGTGCAGTGCGCCCAGGTCCGTGTGGCGCTGATCGCGCAGCACGCATGCGAAGAAGGGAGGAGGAGGGACAGGAAGAGCTCGTCAGCGCCACGGACCGGCTCGACGGCAGAACGGCTCGTCCTAGACGACCTGGACTGAGCCGCAGTGCAGCAGTGGTGAGAGAGCTGTGGTTGTGCATTGTGTCGGCGTGCTGCGTTGATGGTGAGGTAATGCGTTGAGACAAAACACTTAGCGCAGGCCGCCTAGCGCCTTGTCATGGCAACATGCGCCACTGCAGTGCCATGAAGTCTACAGAGACACACGCGCCAGCAAGGAAGAGCAGCAGCAGCAGCAAGAAAAAGAAAACACGTTATCAAGGGCATAATACAAAGACAGCACGGCGGCGCGGGCTCCTTCAGGAGAGGAAGCACGCCCACACGCGCGCACGTGCATCAAGCAACGAACAGAGGCAGCAACTACGCAGCACAAGAAGACAGGATATTTTTCGAATCCGGAGAGCCTCCGGGGCTGCCGGAGCACGAAGAGCCACGGGCGATCTGCAGGCCGCCGCAGTATCGAGCTCAGTGGAGGGGGGAGGGAGGCGAGTGAATGCGCACATCCATGCCGGTGAATTGTGACACACATACAGCACAGGTATGCTCATGTCCATGCAGGGGGACTAGCCATCCCCACACCATCAGGCCGTCCCCGGCAGGGTATCATCTGCGGTGTCGTCTGTGCGCACCGGCAGCGGGGCATATCTCCGCCAGCATGGCGACTCCTTGCCCATCAGCGTGCGTTGATGCCGCTCGATCTTTTCCCTGCGCTGCCGCGCTTCCTCTTCCTTCTGCTCCGGGGTGAGCCGAGGTCGCTTGCAGGCGCAGCAACTCCCGGAACAGGGATCTTTTTCAGCTTCGATGAGACTCTCCAACGTGCTCTGCCCGTTGCGCAGAAGAAGGCAGTGCTGGCTGTAGAATATCAACAGTGCGGCACCGAAAATCAAATCCAACGCGGGCACCGCTACCCATACCAGCTTATCCGTGATTGCGTCGTTGTCGACGGCGAAGATCGTAACGAGCATGAGGCATCCCCCCAGAGTCGCGCCGACGCTGCCGTAGAGCAAGAAGACCATAAACAGCTTGTAGTTGTTGCGGCCAACGCAGTTGTTCACGAAGGGGCAGTGATGATCGAAGTTATACACACACCGGCCGCAGACACCGCAGTGGTGGGCGCCGTCTGGCTTGTAAAGCTGACATACGTAGCAGAAGCGCAGGCGCCCGCTACGGTCCAGCGTTGCAACCGTGTACGGGTTCAGACACGTGGGCGGGTTGCGGTGCTGCTGCTGCTCTGGTGATCGTGCGAGTGGGGCACAAAAGTAACCAGGCGGACTGGCGTGCTGAAAGCGTGTCGGCGACGCCTCATCAACGCGAACAATGATCGCATCGCTGCCGTCTCCACCGCGAGGAGCACCGGTATTGCCGGCAGTGAGCAACGCAGTGCATGCACCCTTGTCGACCTCGGCAGCAGAAGCGATGACTGACAGGGACTGTGGGTGACCGGCGCACAGTGGGCTGGCGCCGTCCGTGTTGTCGAAAGGAGCAGGTGCAAGCACGCTGTTGGCTACTTGTTGTCGGCCGACGCCCGGCAGGCTAGAAGGTCGCATCGCCAGTGAGTCGGGCGAGTCCGCCTGAGGCTGATGCAGCCCTGGCGGGTGCAGCTGCTGATGCGGGGGGTGGTGAGAAAACTGCAGAGCAAAGGCCTGTTCGACTCCGCCGTGTAGTCGGAGTGAAGGAGCGGCGTACAAGGGCGGATGCGCCCACGGATCACGTGGGACAAAGCCAGGAGAGCCGAAGATGACGGCGTAGTAAGACCATAGTATGAGAAGGCCCATGACGGTTGTCGAGATGAACACGACTAAGCACACGATGATGCGCCAGGTATCGTGCCGGTGCAGGGAAATCAAGCGGATGCTGTAGGCATCACTTGCAAGCGCGAGCGCCATGATCATAATCGCGACAACGACCGGAGTCAAGTAACCGCAGCACATCATACACTTCTCACTGAACCCCTTTGGTGGCTCTGGGTGGGCGTGCACGTTCAGGCAACGACAGTTCGCCTTGTCAGCATTGCCGCCGCCATTGTCGCGGCGCTCACGCCGATTATAATGTCCTCTCATCTAGCCCGCAGGTACGTCGCTGCCTCGCCTCTAGTGCTGAGTGGTGCCCCAGCTGGGGGAGGGGGAGGGAAGGGGGCGAGTCTTTCACGGCTATGCTACAGCTAAAGTGATAGGAAGCGCAAGAATGCACGTGTGAGGTTCGCGTGTGGCTGATGATGACAGTGCTAGAGGGGAGGGGAGAGAGAGCAGACACGCGGATGATAGGGTTGTCTAGAGAGGTGTCATGGGGCGATCTATAGTGATGGAGGTCGCATGGCTCCCGTATCACGCTGCAGCTGACGGCAGTGGTGGTATCCATCCAGCATCCACGCGCGTGCGTCATGAGCGTTGGCATGAACTCGGAAGACCGCATTGCCCGCCAGTTGGCTCACTCGCTACGGAGACAGCTTCATGCTGCTTCCCCACGGTATCAGAGTCTGAAGCTACTACGGCATCATCATACAGGTTCACGCAGAGCCCTTCCCCACCACCACCACCACCACCACCCCCCACACACACGCGTTACGTCTGTCCCTCAGAGCCAAGGAAGGGGGGTGCTCACAAGCAAAGAAAGGTGGCACAGCAGGATTGAGGGCGATGACGCGCACGGCCACACGCATTGCACGGGTGTCAGAGTCATCATCACCGCTTGCGTGCACGCGCGAAGCAACAAGAATAGCGAAGGGAGGGTTGTTGTTGACCTAGAGGCGAAGCGGTGCCGCGCGACAAGAGGCAATCGCCTCCTCCTCCAACAAGGTGCGAGAGGGTCGTCCATGGAAACACGAGAGATGGCGGCGAAGCGAAGCACAGCTCTCGCACAGCCACATGCGCCACAAACAAGCACACATGTGTGCCCGTGGTAGTGCGCCTCCACCACCCTCTACGCCAAAGTGCCACTAACGGCAGGGATGCACAGAGAGACGTGTCGCGCGCACGACCGCTGCACTGTGTCTGTGCCCGCCCGACCCCAATCACGTTTGCCGACTACACGGGGCTCATGAAGAACACATCTGCAGAGCCGCCGAATCGACGCGCGTAGCCGTGCGGCGCATGACGGAGGTCGTGGTCGGGCTTGAAGGGGAGTATCATCCGGTACCACTGCTGATCGCTACCGAAGAGGTCAAACATGTAGAAGGCTCGATCCTCGGCCTGGCGCTTGCGAGCTTGCTCTAGCTCGTCGGGATGCTTCTTCGAGAGGATCATACGCGACACGGAGGTCTGGCCACGGTACGCCATGCATGTGAAGTGCAGCGCGAACGCCAGGAAGCAGATGCCCATGACGGTGGAGAAGATAATCGATAAGATGATGACCATACTTTGCAAGATGTTGTCGTCCTGCAGCGTCGTATCGAAAAACTTCGGGAAGTGGAAGACGCAGCTGAAGAGCGATGTAAGCACAATGTGAAAGGCTCCCACAGGAATGTAGCCAACAAACAGCAGAAAGAACTTGCTGTTCCCACGGCCGATGCAGTTGTTGATCCATGGGCAGTGGTGATCCATGCGATAGACGCAGCAGTGGCATGTGTGGCAGTGATGAGCCTGGTCCGGTTTGAACTGCTTGCAGAAACTGCAGTAGCGAAGCCTACCGGCCCGGTCAAGTTCGAACACCTCGTACGGGTTGTCACTGACAGACCGGCCCTGGTACACCGGGGCCTCCGACCACGGTTCGTGCGGCACGAAGCCAGGGCAGGTGAAGATGGCCAGCAAGAAGTTGCCGTACACCATCACCTCGGCAAGAACCATCACCACAACACAGTAGTAGTAGTACACAAAGGACGCGTTGCCGATCTCGCACGCGGCGCGAAGCCTTCTGAGGAAGCAGAGGTGGTATGGAATAACGTTGGCCGCGATGAGAGCTATGGCAACCACGCACGGGATGTAACAGCATGCCAGCGCGCACCACCCGCTGCAGGTGCGAGGCCTCACTGTGTGTATATTACCCTCACACATTACAAAACCGCTTTTCGAAATCAACGAGTTTCCAACAGCAGTAGCAGCAGCAGCGCAAACAGATGCCCCTCAGAAAACACAGCGCAGAGCAAGTGACGAGTCCGCAGCGAGCAGTCGTGCACACACGTGACGAAGATACAAGAAGAGAGCAGAAGGTCGCTATACGGGCACGGCAAGGTGCAGGGAGGCGGGTGGGTTGTTCTGCAGATGGAGAAGCGGAAGACGAGGAACACAGAGGTGGACTTGTCCGCAAGTGTGTGTGTGTGTGTGTGTGTGTGTGTGTGTGTGTTTGCGTGTGCGTCCTTCGTCAAGAGCCACGACGTGGCGGTCAGAGCCACACCCCAGAGGAAGAAAAAGGCGCCTGCGCACGGAGGTGTGCCAGACCGAGAGAAGAGCGATGATGCGCAGGCCGACACGGCTAAGCAATGCCACAAAAGCACAACACAAAAAAACTCGAGAACAACAGCAACGGCAGTTCTCGGTCGCACACACCTGCCGAAAGACGCTTTCACGAGTGTGTGTGTGTGTGTGTGTGTGTGTGTGTGTGTGTGTGTGCGTGCGTGTGTGTGCGTGTGCGTGTGCGTGTGTGTGTGTGTGTGTGTGTGTGTGTGTGTGTGCGTGTGTGTGTGTGTGTGTGTGTGTGCGTGTGTGTGTGTGTGTGTATCATACTACGGTAGTGACGAGGGCCAGAACAGATGGAGTCCCCAAAACACACACACACGGGGATGCAGCGGAGAGTGTGAGCGGCGGCGATGTCCGCAATCTGCGTTAGACACAAAGCAAGCAAGATGGTGCGTGGAAAGGAGGGATGCTGTCAGGGTGAGCCCGAAGCTGGAAGCGCAAGCGTTGAGCGACGCACACAGTCCGCCACTGATGTAACGGCGCAGCAAGTCAGAAGAGGGGAGGCGATCGCACCTGAAGCTGGTGAAGCGCGTCCATGTCCGCTCTCTGTTACCACATTTGTGTGATTCGATGCGCGTCGCGTGTGCTCAGAGAGCGCGCGAGACGACCCTCTCGAAGAGGGAGGCGCACAATTGCGTGCATTAGCCCTGCAAAGACAACTGGCGGCGCTTGCGCAACGCTTGGGGAAGCATGGAGAGTGGAAAAGGGGGGGTTAAGGCTAGCGGTGTAGCAGCTTGTCACTCCCTCATCACTGCCGGCCCCCGTCACTACACACGCTTACAAGCGCTCCCTGATAGCGCAGATGCGCATGCAGCGGGTTCTCCCGTGCCCCAGCCGCCTGCCCTCCGTTTCGTTTTCTTCTTCCTTCGCGTCTTTATCAATAAGGTGCCACCGCACGTGCGCCTCCGTGTACTGCCTGTGTCTACGAGCGCACACGGACAAAGAAAAAAAAGCGAGGGAGACGCTGCCCTGTGCGATACTTCCGCTAACACTGCGTGGAGCTCTGCACGTCGGACCACTCCCCCTCCCGGCAGTCGCAGACACGAATGGCGGCAGGGGGAGCGATCCTTCACTACTGAGAGGCAGACGACACACGCAGAAACAGAAAAGAGCAACGCGCGTGCCCGTGGCGTGGTCGGGAGACGGACAGCTCCGCGCACATGAAAGGAGAACACAAAACACAGCGGGCACGCGCGAGGACCCCCTCCCCCGCCTCACACGCCGGCGCGCGCACGCTACCGCGCAAATGCGCCACCACAAAGCAAAGAGATGCCCAAAAAAACGGAGATGGCAAACAAGGCAAGGCCCCCACCCCCACCAACCGGCGTGTCACAGGCCCCATCCCGTGCTGCGAAGAAGCCGTAGACACGAGGTGCAGCAGTGCGCCGGTGACCGAGTCGGCGCACAGCCCCTGCCCCAAACCTCTACCCACTCACCCGCGTCGCAGGTCGCCTCACAGCCGCGCCCACCATGCCCGGTCGCCACCAGGGGTGGCGTCCCTCGGCGCGATACTCGGGGCTTCTCCCACCAGGTGGGCAGTGCGAGGACCTGGGGTGTAGGACACGCTCGAGTCGCCTTGATACACTTTCTAGCATGTGGATGGGACAAGCGTGTTCACGGTCGCAGGCCGCTCCGACGCACCGCCGTCCACGACCCGACCGCCGACATCCGTAGCGACACACCGCTCTGACTCCCCTGCGTCGTGGGTGCTGGGCCCCGTCACCACCAGAGGTTGGCTCTGGCATTCGGCATGGGATAGGTCGTGGAGGGGGGCTGCTGGGCCCTGTGATGCCACGCGCTGCGGTGTGCCTCCCGTCATCCGGGCGGAGGCAGTGATGAGGGCATGCATGAGAGAAACACACAGCTGATCCTTTCGCTCTCTCCGGCAGCTCTCGCAGTGTACGTGTGCGAAAGCACCGAGTCAGTCTGTGCCCAGGGAGGGGGAGAGGCGCAGTCGTTGTCGACGATCATCACCGTCGCCTATGTGGTGAGCCTCTCCTGTCCCTCATCTCCCTTTCTTAGTGCCCTTCGTCGGCGTCACGCTTCAGTTTGACTTGGCAGCGAAGTTCTTGAGAGCGCGCTCGATCATCTCCGTCACCTTCGTCGAATCGAGCACGACGCCCTGCTGCTCCACCTTCTCTAGCACGGAGAGCGCCTGCGTCGCATTGCCGGCATCCACGGCAGCGTCGGCAATGCGTAGCAGAGCTGCCACCGTTGTCTCCCTCTTCTGCACAGAGGCAAGCTCCTCCTGTGCCCTCTCCAGCGCCTGCCCCTCAGACGGGCTCACACCGCTCAGAACGCGAGCGACGTTGTTGTACCGCTCCATAATGCTGTCCACCTGACTTCGGTGCAGGCTGGCGTTGCGCACGAACGGGCGAATGTACGCGTACTGCTGAAAGAAGTGGCGCAGGTCCACGACAAAGTCCTTGATCACCGGGAAGTTTGGCAGCGGTGCGACCGTCGTGACTTGCTGAGCGAACGTGATGCAGGCCAGCGAGTTGATACCGTTGATGTTCATGGCGCAGCTACCGCACACACCCTCACAGCAGGAGCTTCGAAAAGCCAGGGTAGGGTCTTGATGGGCCTTGACGGCGATGAGCAGGTCCAGCACCATGTATTCGTGGTGCTTGTCGTACTCGTAGCTCTCCACGCGCGACGAGTTCGTCTCAGGGTCGAAGCGGACAAGCTGAAGGACGGCCTTCTTCGCGTGCGGCTCCGCAGCCGCGTCCGTGGCGGCCATGCGGCGCACCATGGTCTTGTACGGCCGGGGGGCAACCTTGCGCAGCATCTTGGAGCTGTGCGTCGCAGGGGGGGGGGCGAAGCCGGCGATGGAGGATCGTGTGGAAACTCGCTGAGAGCGGAAAGAGCGAGACGACGAAGACTCCGCCGTGATGTCGTCCACCAGAACAAGTCGGGCGCCACGGCGTTGCGCACGCAGAGACGGTGACGGCAGAGAGGGCAACGAAAAAAAAAAAATGCACAGCAACGCTTTCTTTCTGTGGAGGAAAGGGGAGGGAGGGAGGGAGGGAGGGAGGGAGGTGAATGAAAAAAGACGACAACGCGGAAGACAGGAGAGGAGAAGGCTAAAGCACTAAGGAGTTAAGTGTGTGTGTGTGTGTGTGTGTATGGAGGGGGGGGGGACAGTGAGTGCTACGCAGGCGCACGTGCACCAACTTGGAAGCGTCTGCACACGACTGATGACAGTGAGCGAAGGCTAGGATAGGATGTGTGCGTCCGTGGTGGTACACTCGTCAACAAAAAACAGAGCAGGGCAGGGAAAGAGTGGTGGATGCTCTGGCGCCGCCGTTGAAGGAGAAAAGAGGAGCACAGACATGCATCAGTGGTATCGTGGCATGTGGGTCACGTGGATATGATCATGAGCAGCATGACGCCCAGGCAAGCACACGCGACGGTGGCGAGAGGTTGCGAAGGTGCACAGCATAGGGAGAGGGATAGAGGGCGAGGAAAGGTAGGAAAGGGTGAGCGTAGAGTCGGCAAAGAGTAGCAAGACGCACGTCTTATTCGTGCAAGAGTCCACTGAAAGACAGACGCCAACGTCAGGGCGTACGTAGAGAAGAGGAAGAGGGGGTCGCCAGTAGGACGAAGCCACCGCCTCCGCGCTCCGTGTGCGCGCACAGCAAACAAGCACCCTTATGCACGACCGAACAGCCCCCTGACGGCGTCCGCGTGCAGACTGGAGTGCATGCGTACACTTGCTCTGCTGTGCCACACTCCATCCGGCATGATGGAGGGAGCAGAGCAAGATCGACACAGCACGCCAAGAGGGAGAGAAGTGCACCTCGACAGCGGCGCAGGTGCTGGTGGTGCGCAGAGAAGGCAGTAGGGCGTGTGCCGCCTCTCATGAACGTTACGGGTGCGTGCTGCTGCACCGCTGCTGCTGTTGCCGCGTCGTGTCGTCACCCCGCTTACCTGGTGTTTCTCGCTGGCACGCCTCTGAGTAGATGCAGTACAATGTAAGCGGCGGTGACTCCGTGCACGCACACGTGCAGGCAGGCGTGGGGTGGGCGGGTGCACACATCAAGGCATCCTCTGCAGTCAGCACTCCGCTGCCGCCTTTCGCTCCTTCGTCGCTCACACACACACACACACCTCCAGCAGAGCAGGTGCGGCTTACACGACACAGGCATGTTATGAGCCATGCGCCACCCACACAGCTCAGTCTCACCGAGGCCCAGAGATCGGCCTTTTCTCTTCTCGCCGCAGGACCAGCGCTTGGCCGCCGCCCTCTCCCTCAAACGCGGTTCGACGGCACGTGCAAGCGCCCGGTGATGTCACAGCAGTGCGTACGCGCGTCAGTGTGCAACAGACATCGTGTTGCTTTCGGCTGCCGCCGCCGCCGCTGCTGCTGCGGTCGGTGTAGAAGGAAAAGAGATGCAGCTCAGAGAGAAAGAGAGGGAGAAGAAGTCTGATGGAACTGGCACTCGGCAGGGAATGAGGGACACGCCGGGCCCGGCGATCGGCTGGAGGGTAAGGTGTCTCCCCCTCCCCTCGCCCCGTCACCGCACCCTACAGCCGTCAGTGCCTACACACACCTAAGCTCACGCCGGGCATCTCGTCAGGCCCGCTTTCGTCACAGGGAGTGAAGGGAAACACTGCGAGAGAGAGGAGACGCGATCGAGGACGAGGGGCACGCGTGCAGACACACGGAGAGGTGGAGGCAAGCGGGCACAGCAAAGAGGGAAAAGAAGGGCGGTGTTCGTTGGTGGGCAGCGGCAGACGGCGGCTTCAGCCAAGACACGAGTCCAGGAGATGGGAGCGGGAGACATGCACGTTGCCCGTGCAGTCACTGCGAGGTACACGTTGAAAGTGCCGGCACCGGCGTGCAGCGTCGCAAACATGATCCCCGGCACCTTAGGTGCAGCAATGCGCCGCAAAACGATTTGGTGCTGGTTCCTCGAGATGCTGCTCGCGATCATGACCAGGTCCTTGCACAGCCGCTGAGCGGAAGCATGGCCACTGGTGCTGTGCACCACGATGTCAACGCCGGTCACGGCACCGGAGTCAGTGCCAGTACCAGGGGAGGAGAAGAAGAGTGTCCGACGGGTAGCAGTGGCCTTCCGTGCAGGCCGAAGCTCCTTGACCTGCCGTCCATCGTACCCGCCTGTACCATCTGCTTCGCACCACTCGGGCACCCCCTCCTCCAAGTGCTGGAAAACGAAGCGCACCGTGTCCTTGACCCGCTCCTGCATCTCGCACAGCACCGCCACAGCATCCATCAAGCACGCCGTGCGCGTGTCATAGCCGCTGGCACGTACCGCACGCCGGGGCTCTGCGACTTGAACGGCACATGCGTCCGCTCTGTCAGCGGTAGCACGTCCCTCTCCGCGTTTAGCGTGAGCATAGAACGCTCACCAGCGCAGCCCTTCACGACCGCGATGATGTTCTTCAACGTCGCAAGCGCAGCAGGGATGGTCTCCAGGGCACCTTGCACGTGCGAGACCGTTGCCCCCCCCCTCCTCCCGGTTGCGCAGGCGTGGGTACGCGTGGATTTGGCGGTGTCATTGATCCTTGTCGGCTGCACGCTGTTCACCATGTGACCGGGCTGCACCGTGAGTAACGAGATGGCAGCAGCGGGAAGCGGAGGAGCAGAGAGAGCAGAAATGGGTGCGTGGGCTGCGCACTCTCTGGATGGCGACGGAGGCGACGCTGAAAGCAGCGGTGAAAGCGAGAGAGCACAGTGAGGCATGATGAGGAAGCCTGCGGTGGCATTCGTGGGTGCCGCCACGAGTCACGGTATGATGCGCTCACATAAATGCGGTTGTGTAGGTGAGCGCGGAAGCGGCTGCTGCGTAGAGCCGGCGTCGGAGAACGAATAGAGGGGACGAGGCGGGGACAGAGCAAGAAAAGGTGGCAAGGTGGAAGATAGGTGGGCGCGAGGATGAAGATCAACGAGAGAAAGAGCTGCACACACGTGGTCAGCTAACAGGCAGCTGGAGCGCGCCAGCATGGGCTTGACAGTCTGGTGGCATTGGCTTCCTGTGAGCGAGTCATTCATCGTTGTGCTGTACAGCGCAGTCGTTGGTGCGCGCATGTTTGTGCGTGCTCCGTACCTTCGTGGTGGTCCTTTCTGTAGAGAGTGAGCGGGAGAGCGTGGGCGACGGGGGGGGGGGGGGGGGGAAGAGGGACGCCCACCTCGCACCTTGGATGTTCTGTGATACCTATGTGATGACATGCGCACGTTTGGTTTGGTGGCGGAGTCAGAGGGATGGGGAAGTGCCAGAATATGCGAGTAACGGCTCAACCGGTGAGCCTACGGCGCGCGCGGGGGAGGGGGATAGCCCCTGTCAGTGCAGAAGCCCTTGGGCACGCCTGTGTGCCGCTCCGACTTTGTACAAGCACTCGCGCGCACACAAACGCCGCGCCCTTCCGCCCTCCGCTACAGAGCACCACCGCCTACTGCTGCGCTACTCCTCCTCAGGCACGAAGAGGCCCCACTCGACAACCTCCAGCGAGGCGACCGCCGTGTGCAGCAGCAGCAAGCGCTCCTGCTCGGTGAGTAGTCGCTTCACCACCCTTGCCTCAGAGCTCTCGGGGTGTAGCCAAGCCGGGCAAGACACCGAAACCAGTATTTCTGTTGATACAGGCGGCGTGAATCGCAGCACCGCCAGCCCAACGAAGACCTCATTGTCCTTCCCCTTCTCATTTGTGTACTTGGAGATGCGCTGCAGCCCTGTCGTGAGGCACGCGAAATCGCACGACTGCGGTGCCACCAACCCACACTCGGCGGGCGCGGCTGGTGCAGCCGATGTGGCCAGGAGCGGGTACGCCGACGGTGGGAGCGTGCAGGTTGCCTCCTGAGAGATGCTCCCCGGCGCGCATCCGTTGTCCTTCGCGAGGTCGTGATAAAAGAAGGCGCCAGCCTCGGAGTTGCAGACGTGTGTCTGCCTTCTGAGCAGTTCCACGATGACGGATGCACCAGTGTCCGCGTCCGTGTACACCTCCTGGTTATCTGGCACTTGGCGGAAGTCGGAGACGTCGATCATCGTCTGAGGGAGGCTGATGCGCATAGCACCGCCGTACAAGTCCACCGTGCGCGTCGCCGCCATGTCTCGTGACGGTGGTGGTGGCGAGTTAAAAACTACAATGGAGGATGAAGGAGAGAAAGAGGGAGAGGGAGAGCCAGAGGGCACCCCGCCTCATGCGCCAGCTCTGTGAGGTGGCAAGGGAAGGCAGTTCTGCAGTTCTGCGTGGGTGGCAGATGCCCCCCGCTCGTAGCCCTTGAGGTGCTCAAAGAGAAAACTGGAATAGAGTGGGGGTCGAACCACCGCACACGTGCGTGCTGTGTATGAACGCGTTCGCTTAGGAGTGATCACCACAGGAGTGCTGCGCCATCAAGAGAGAGGGAGAGGGATGGAGGGAGGGTGCGCAAGACGAGGAGGTCACTTTATCGTGTGGCCCCGGTACGAGCGCGTGTGTGGAGCCGTCGTCAAATTCGACGCCGACGCTTTCGGAGGCATCAAGGCGTGTGCCAGCGTGATACAACGCGGTTCTCCTGGCCTACCTGTGGTCCCTGCTCACGCAATTTGCTTTGACTGCCGAGTTGCACTCCTGTGCGCGGTCCCTGCATGTGCAGCCGAGAGAGAGAGAGAGAGAGGGAGGGAAGGGATGGGGAGGGGGGCGTTGGACCTGCACAACACATCGGCAGAAGCTCGGGAGATCGACCACCCCCCACCCCCCTTTCTTCCCCCTTTCATGCGCTTTACACAGATAAAGACAGCTTGCTCAACGCCGTTTCTGCAATTTCGTATTCGCCGCCTCCTCTTGTCGGCGGCGCTCGCGCATGTCGGGCAGCTGCAGCCGTCGCCGCGACGCCTTCAGCAGCCGCGTGATATCAATCAAGTGGTGCCACACCTTCGCCACGCTATAGGCAGTAAACAGCAAGCATGCCATCCACATCGCGTCTGTCAGCCCAACTTGCGCCACGAGCGGGCGGATCGCCACAATCACGTAGACGAGCGGCTGTGGTAGGCCTTGCACGTTCTCCTTGGCAAACGTCTGCAGGGTCTCGCCCAGTGCGTTGTAGGAGGCACACAAGACATGGCCGAGAAAAACTGATACCGGGATGAGGGCGATGGCGACGGCACCGTGCTGCATCGCGTTGACGCGTCCGCAGAGCTGCCGCACGGTCACACAGAGGAGAGCGGTGGAGAAGGCACAGACCAACGCAACGATGCCGCACGCGCTCCACAGCGCGAAAGCGCTGCTTGCAGAAGACAGCATGATGCAGAACCACTTGATCCGGTGGCGACGACAGAAAAGGAAGTGCCACTGCTTGTGTGCACTCGGCGAGAGGCGCACAAAGGTATGCTCTGTCGGCTGCACGGGTATGGGCAAGTGTCCGAGTGTAGAAGAGGAGAAGGAGCGACGTCCAGGAGAAAAGCCAGCGAAGAAGAGTGGCAGGACAGCGCAACGTGCGGCGTCGGCGGGGGAGAGGTGCGCCATCGGCCTTGTGTGTTGGAGTCGAGGAAACAAAGTAAGCCATCGAGCCGCCAGACACACTCGGGAGTGCCATGAGCGGAAGACAGGTGCGGAAGCATTGGTGAGGTGTCCGGTGCGGAGGTGCTCAAGCGCGTTCGGATCGTCACGTGCTAGTGTCCCCCCCCCCACAATTTGAGAACGTTACAGCCAAGGTGAGGGAGAGAGGTGCGGAGGCTGGTGTGCTGTTGCCTCATAGGCCACAGCAGTGTCACGCGCTGCGCTCTCCCACTTCCTCACGTCCCTGGCGGATGCGCGCACACACACACACACACAGTGGGAGAGGAAGAGTGACGCCCACGCCAGCGTTTCTGTTTTCGTTTTTGGAGAGACGCGCAACGATAAACAAAGGAAGAAGGCAACGCGCCTGACAGTCGGCATAACCGCACCGGCGGCAGTGATGCTGTTAACAAGGTACGTACACGAGGTGCGCACGGGTCCACACAGCCCCTACCCTCCCTCCCAAACACACCTCACTACCTCTGGTCGAAACCGAACGTGCACAAGACTACCCCTTTCCATCCCCGCCTTCTGCGTGCTCTCCTTCAGCTTCAGCGCGCACCGCGAACGCCGCCACCACCGCCGCAACAAACCGTCAGTTCCTGCAGCTCGCCCTTCTTCTCCTTGATCTGCGACTGTAGGGCGAGGTTTGCCTCCCGGATCGCCATCAACGCCGAGCGCTTCGTAAAAAACTTCGCTGCCTTGCTGTCCTTCGGGTTCATCGACTTCACCTTCGATACCATGTCATCCGCGTCGGCCGCCGCGATCGCTGCGAGCTTCTTGAAGCCGGCGCTCCACAGCGCCCTCGCCCGCGGCGGCTGCATGCCACGTATCTCCATCAGCGGCAGTAAGTCCGGCTTCACGCCGAAGCCGAGTCGCTTGACGAAGGACGAGAGTACCGCTTCTAGCGAGAACCACTCCATCGCGTGGCAGAAGCTCGTGATGGAGCTGCTGAACATCGAGGCGGAGCGCATCAGATTCTGCAGCTGCCCGCGGCTCACGTTATACCGCTGCTCCACCGTCGCCATCGGCACCTCAGCCAGCACATCCGCCAGCATAAGTGCCACGTAGAACCGCCTTGCCGTGAAGAGGCGCCGTCGGCCCTCCTCTGTGGCCTGCAGCGGACCGCCGAGCCCCATCGCCTGCTGATCGACAAAGTAGGCATCGACACCAAGCAGGCTCGCAATGCGCTGGCGACTGTCGCTCATGCGCGACATCATGAGCCGCAGCAGCTCCCAGTCGCACTTTCCCACCTCCCGCAGCGGCGTGAGGAAGTAGCATAGGTGCAGGTCGTCGGACAAGATGAGACCGGTGTGGCGCAACTCGTCCAGCTCGGCGCGCAGCAGCAGCGCCTCCTCCACACTAAAGCACGAGCGGACGGACGAACTGCCAAACGATGTCACAAGCACCTGCGCATGACAGGCGTCTTGCGTCTCTGCTGAAGCGTCTGCGTGGGCGTCGTCCGATATGCTGCTCGGCAACGTCTCCGGAGACGCGCTCGATGCGGTACCATTGTCCTTACCGACTGTAGTCCCAGCAGCAGCACAGTCACCGCCGCCAGTACCGGCGCCGGTGCCGGTGAACGTGCTGATAGTATCTGTGTTGTTCACGGTGATGGCGCCGTTGCTGCCGCCGCTGCCTACGCGTGTACAGGCAACGCGGATGAAGCCGCAGCGCGCTAGTGTAACGAGCGAGGCGCGCACCATCGCCTTCATGGCAGTCGGCGGCACGCACGTCAGAGGCGGCGACGCCGGCGAGGCGGGGTGGGAGGGCGGTGATGCCGAAGGGCCAGGCGCAGACCGGCTGCTCTCAGAGTCTTGTGCGGCAGTGGCGTCGCCGTCATAGCCGACTCCGGAGGCGAGGAAGAGGCCGGTGACACTTTCGCGCGTGCCATTCGCTGCCGCTCCGGGAGGCGCCACTCCAGTGCTCGCGGGCACAGCCGGGGCGGCAGCTGCAGCGATGTGCGGCTGCCACGACGCGTCCACAGGACCCACCGCCCACCTGCTCAGCAGTGAGCCGCTCCACTCACAGGCGCTTTGGAAGTCCGCCACGAGCCCGACCCCAACGCACTCCAGCAGCGAGCGGGTGAGCGCTTGATCGTCCTCGAGGAGTTTGCTGCTGCACGGCTCCACCGCGGCATGCATGAGGGCGTGACCGCGCGCCTGATCACGGCTGCTCAGCAGCAGGAACGACTCGCCGTACGGGTCCAACCCGGCTCTCCCGGCACGGCCGCACATCTGCAGATAGCGTGACTTCGTGAGAAACTCGCGGCCCACGTACGGCGTTTTGATGATTACCCGCCGCGCCGGCAGGTTCACGCCAGCGGCCAGTGTAGAGGTACAGCACAAGATGCGGATGTGCTTGCGGCGGAACGCCGTCTCGATGAGGTCTCGCTCCTCGGCAAGGAGGCCGCCGTGGTGAAATGCTACTCCAAAGGCAATTACTTCACTGAGCTGCGAGGCTTCGTGGTGCGCGAGGGCCTCGAGGTCCGCAAGGAGGCCTTTGATGGCAGCCGAGGCCTGCGGGGGCACCGCCGCCATCGCAGCCGCTGTGACCGGCCCTCTCGTTAAGCTTGGGAACGGTACGCCAAGCACGGAGACATGCTGTGCCTCCGCCGCTGCATCGCTACTACCCGACATCCACGGGGACGGCACTTTTTGGCCGGCAATGGCTTGAGCCTTGAGGTAGTTGACGATGCCCTTCGCTGTGTCGACGCACTGCTGGCGGCTGGCGCAGAAGATGAGCACGGACGCATCCGGCACCTCCGTCGCGAGCTCTACAAGATGCTGCGTGACAGAGTCGCTGCTGAGGTTGCGCTCGTTGTGCTGGCCATCGCGTAGCACGAGGCCGCCAACGACACTGTAAGCGTGCAATGGCACAGGCCGGAAGTCGTACTCAAAGTACGCAGCGCGCAGCCACTCGGCAAGGGTGCGGAGGTTGGGGACTGTGGCGCTCATGCCGATTATCTGCAGAGAGCCGGGGTCCGAAGCCGCCTTCGCGGTGTCCGTCATGACTGCCCTTTCATGGAGGTCCTCCTCTGCGTCCTCCAACTCCTCCGGCCATCCTGGCCGCAAACCGCTCGCACTGCAGCGACTCTGCGTCGCCGGTGCAACCACGGCGTCGCGCTTCCGCTGCCGCGCGGCGTTGATCACGAGTACCTTGGAAAGGAACAACTCCAGCGTCGCCCCTCGCCCGGACTCGCCGACCATGTGCAGCTCGTCCACCACCACTGCCCCAATCTCGTCGGTGCGACCCTCCTCGAGCATGTGATTCAGCAGCGAGTTCGCCTTTTCGATCGTGCAGACGTAGACTGCAGGCGCCCCGGAGAGCGGGAAGCGGCCGGAGCTGCCGTAGTGGCCGTCCACGTTGAAGTCGTACGCTGTCGTCAGCGGCTGTAGCGCCATCGTCTTCTCCTCCGCAAGCGACACAAAGGGCAGGACGAGGAAGCACGACTTGCGGCGGTTCAGCACACACCGCAGGAGGCTCAGCTCAGCGACCAGCGTCTTGCCACCGCTGGTGGGGAGACTGTAGACAAAGTTGCCGCCCTGCCGAACCTCGGGGCGAGTGAGCACGTCGTGCTGCCAGTCGTACAGCGACGTGACACCGCGCCGTGTTGCGTAGAAGTGGCCAACCTCACGCGGCAGACCGTAGAAGAGCTCCGCAGTGTCGTCCGTGCCAGCGGGTCGCAGGAGGGGAGGCGACGGCGGCGGCGGCGCAAGGGGTACATAGGAGACCATCTCCCGACTCTCTCGCAGGTACGGCTGCGTTGTCTCGTCATGGGCAGCCGGTGCCTGCGCGGACTGAGGGGCCGCCACAGTCGGCGCTTCAGCGCCCATGCAACCCACAAGTGGCGTTACAGCAGCAACTGTGAGCAAGGCCGGCGGTTGGCCATCGCTCAACGACGGCCACGGCTGCGGGAACGGCGCGCTTCGTCGATTCCACGCTGGCTCCTCACTTGTGAGAGTCGACGGTGTGCGGTGCATGACCACCGTCGAAGGTGTTGAGTCGACGGGCCGCAGCAACGCCGGCTGCGCGTTGGCAATGACCGGCTGAGCACACCCGGTCGTATGGCGGCTCTCCATACTGCTGGGCATTTTCCTTGTATCGCTTGGTGTCGCTGACGCGACACCATCCAAAGACACCATCAGTCCCTCTGTTCCCTGCGGTGACGCAGCACCATGTCCCGGCAGCTGCTGCAGCTCGGCTGTGCCGCCCCTGAAGAAACACTTCTCGGCTGAGAGATAGCTCGCCTCTGTCAATGCCGGTGGCACCGCGCCGGTCGACGCAGACGCCGCCGCTGTCGTCGGCTCCTCTGTTGATGTGGCGGCTGCAGAGGAAGAAAGTGTCCCTGTCGTTCGCGCAGCGGAGTGCAGCGTAAAGCACGTGCGGCCTGGGCGTGCGGGAACAGCAGGTGCGCCGCTGCCACCGGCAGCGGCCGTGGCAAGGTACGGCAGCGCGGTGACGTGCAAGTCGGAGAGCGGAGGCGCTGCGTTCGCAGCCGACAGCGCGGAGACGCCGGTCGCAGAGGAAAGCACGTCGCTCCCCAGCGACGTCGGCGTCGGTGCCACAACGCCCATTCGAAAAACACTCTGAGCAGCGCAACCCTCGGCCTTTCCACCTTGACTGGAAACCCGCATCAGCAGAGGATCACACGGAGGGCTCACGTGCTCGGTCGGCAACGACGGCAGCCACAGATCAGGTGGGTGCGTTGTAGCACAGGCTTCTGAGGGCGGCGAGCTGACGGGAGTAGCAGGCTCAGCCACAGAAGCAGCCACATTCCGAGCGCTTCCAGCACTTGCCTGACCTGTTGTCGTCGCCACTGATAGTTGGCACAGACGTGGCTGCGGCTCAGGGAAGGGATCGGGTAGCGCTGCGGCGCTTGCGGTGCCAACGCGCAGCGAGCTGAACGAAAACACGGTGCGATGACGTCCAGGGCCCATCCTCCCAACACTCGGGCCTCCACCTCCATCAGCAGCGACCGCAACGCCGAGCGGCAACAGCTCTGTACCAGGCACGAGCTCCGATGGAAGATGTGGCGGCGTAGCCTCACGGATCGGCCACGTCGACGGTGCAGACGGCAGGCCGGCAAAGGCGCTGGGCAGCACTGCCAACGAGCTCGTTGGAGGCGCGGCACTCGAATCGGCTGTAGCGGTGCCGCCGCTGATCAACGCGTGTTCGTTGAGCACAGCTGGAATCGCAATGGAAGGAGGCGGCGTTGATCCAGAGATGAGCACATCACCTGCGCCATCTTGGAAGCGGAAGAATGGTTGTGCGCTGCCCTCCTGACCGCTCATCGCTGGGCTAGAGCGCAACTCACTATTGTCACCAGCTCGCTCCACCGCCACGGCGCTGCCTCTCATGATGCAGGTCGCCCCCTCGCTGCCGCCTTCCTCCTCCGCTTGCCTCTCCTCTTGCATCATGGATGACTGCGAGAAGAGGGGCGGCGCGCAGCTGCCGGTGCCAGACGGCGTGAAAGCAATGTCCATCGACATGCGCAGATCCTCTGCCATCTCGTACTCGAGTGCCTCGTCACATTCCTCTCTTTCGGCCTCCTCTGCAGCAGTGAGTGCGCTAGAGGGGCGCGTCGACGCCTGCTGCTGCTGCTGCTGAACGCGCGCCAGCTCTCCCACCGAGCGGTCCGGAGATGCCAGAGATGACAACGTCTGGCGTTCGCCTCCCGCAGCTGCAGCAGTGACAAGAGCCCCCGCCTGCTCTCGCATCAAGTCGATGGCGAGCGCCGGAGAACTGTCCGCCAACAGCGGCGATAGTGGCGATTCGGCGCACTCAAGGCGCAGCGAAGAGAGCGGCACGGAGAGCCCACGGCGTGAGCTGCTTGGGAGCAGCGAGGCCTCGCGACTGAGCGAAGATAATGGCAGTGCTGCCAAGTCATGCACGCGGAGCTGCGGCACCGGGGGCAATGGAGATGTGGAGTCGCAGGGCAGCAGCGGCAGGGGTAGTGATGGAGGAGTAGATGGCGCGGCCTTTGGTGTGCTCGGCGCGGCAGGCGGCACCGGCAAGACCTGCTCCGATGCGCCGCTGTGGCACGGCGATCGGTACGGCGGCAGCAGCGACGGTGACTGTAGCGAGGGAGGAGCAGGGGAGATCGCTGTGGCGTAGTCGCGCTGCTCGTGCTCCAGTGCCGAAAGAAACCACTTTCCCGATTGCGTTGATGGTGACGTTATCGTCGGCGCAGTCATCGCCGCGGCCACGGGAGTCCTGTGATGCTCTGACACTGCGGTGCTGCAATGCGACTCTCTGCCCACACGCACTGCTGAGCTAGGCCCAGGAGCCCTCAGAGCGTCCGCATCCGGTGCCACTGGAGCTGCCCCGCTTGCGCTAGCCCACGCTGGCACGGCGGTCGCTGAGCACCAAGGGTGCGCGTGCACGGTATAGTCAGTGGCCACGCAGACGTCCGCAGGCGTTGGCGCACTTGACACACGCGGCACCGGTGCGGATTCAGGGGCGCCCGTGGCACCGGCACCATCAGCATCGGGTGTGCTCCGCAAGAGCGTCAGAGGCTGCTCCGCAGAGGGGGGGTAGAAGACGGAGCGGCGGATGTGTGACGTGGAAAGGTGCCACGCAGTAGGCAGTCGTGGAATGGATGGCTGCGCCAGTGCCGTGGTGTCATCGCTCTCGACCCCGTCGCTGTCCCTGCTGGCGGAAGGCGCGCAACCCCGTGTGCTCCCCGGCTCATCGCCATGATGTGCACCACCGGCGTAGGCGTCATCGGGAGAGAGTGAGCGAGGCCGCTTGCGCAGCAGAGGCGTGTCACCGCTGCTAAGCGCGACGACTCTGTCCTCTCCGCTAGTGCGCGCCGCCGTGTGCTGCGCAGCTGCTGGGGTAACTGTAGTGGTGTCTGCCGGTGCCCTCATTGCGGTTGCGGTGATGCTCGCACCATCACGCGGTGTGGCTTGGTCGGTCTGCCGTGGTGCGCGCCGCAGGTGATTAGCGCTGAAGTGACCACTCAGCAGTCCACGTGGACCCTGGAGGAAGGACAAGCCGCCGCTCTTCGGGTGGATCGTAGTGGTGTCGGCGCCAGCATCACCAGTAGCAGGGGCGGTGGTAGATACCTTCTTGCAGCAGCTAGCGCTCTTACGCCGGTGAGCGGAGGATGACGACGGCGATGGGGAAGGCACCGCCGATGTTGAGCCACGTGCAGACGGCGGTGGCGGTGGTGCAGCTGAGTTCGTCGACGAGACAGTCGTGTCTGCGGGTTGCTCGTGGCTACCTCTAGGCCGTGGGGCACGAAACCCCTTCGTGGTTGTCATGGTGCGCCGCATTCTGCTCAGTATAGCGATGACCAACGGGGATGAGAGAAAGAAGGCGGTCAACGCGTATCAGCGTAGCAAGGGGCCGGTAGGTATGCGTGTGGCTGGGCGGTGGGGGGCGGGGGGGGGGGGGGGGGGAGGAGGGGAGAGTCTGGAAGGATAGCTGACGCTACTTAGAAGAGCTCCTGCGTGAGTCCTGCTCTTGCATCAGCAGCAGCACGAGTGCTTGGAACGCTGCCGTGCTCACGTATCTGTTCCGTTGGTTTCCTCCCTCTTCTTCGACGGCGTGCTACGGCAGGTGCGCAAGATCTGCAAGAACGGTGGGTGGAAAGAGCAACGCGGCTACAAGTACAGCAGTGCTGGCAGAGTAACGTGGAAGGCGAGCACGCCGGCACGAGCTCGTGGCGTTCGGTATGCGAAGTAAGGAGGGAGGGAAAGGAAGGTGGCAGAGCAGAGCTTGAGAGATGGAGGAGGTAGATCACGAGTCGAGGAACAGACGCTGAAGCGGCGTAGGCTGTGACTCGTGGTGGCCGTCTCTCCCATCCTCATCGCGGATGTGATGGTCCTTGTGGGCGACAGACAGAGACAGAGAGCAGCGCCAGCAGGAAAGGGGTTGATGGTGTGCCGAGCATGGGCCGGTGCGTGGAGGTTACCGTGCGTGTGTATAGTTTAATCACTGCAGTCAACAGAGGCCGGAGAGAACGAGATGTGCCTGTATGCCGCTGTTGTACGTACGTGCGGTGGTGCTTGGAACGCGAACGAGGCATCTATGTGTTGTGGAGCAGTCGCCCACCGTCATCACATCATCCTCCCTCTCTCTCAATGGCCGTCGCGTTGGTGAAAGACCGCGCAGCAGCAGCTGATAGAAGCGAAGAGTAGTGATGGTGATGAGCACAGAGAAAGGAGTTGCTCACTGGGGTGGGCCGGCTGGACGAGGGTAGTTTTTGGCCAGCTCAGCAACCTCAGACAGGCTCTTGTCATATGTGAGAATAGAAAAATCGAAACTGGAGAAGCAAGCGCCTGCTTCGGCAGAGGCAGACACAGAAACGCTGCGCAGCGGACGCATTCGCGTGATGACACACACACACACATATATATATATATATGTATGTGCGTGCGCGTGTGCGAGTGTTCATGCGATTATGGAGATGTGAGAAGAGGGAGAGCGGAGCGATGTGGGGGTGAGTAAGCTTGAGAACGGCTGCACGCACGCACGTTGCATGTGACGCAGCGGCATCAGCCGCAGCTTCACATCAGTGAAGCGGGAGAGAGAGAGGGCGAGGACTTCACCGGGGCTGCCGGTGCACAGCCGTGGTCCATCATACGTGCCGCAAGAACCTTCACTTAGGAAAGATGCGTATAGGCGCGCAGCTAGACGGACGCGCTCCATCCGAGTGCGCACGCCCCTAAACCACAGGCCGAAAAGCTAAGAGAGAGAGAGAGAGAGAAAGAGTAAGGAGCAACGACTTGAGGGCAGCTACCGCCCAAGCGAGAGTCGGTAACGAGAGGTAGAAGGAAAGCCGGAGGGGCTCTGCTGCGACTTTGGCAAAGATGAACAGCCCAGGAGGAAGGGTATGAGGGGAGGGTCCCCCAATGCACCCACCCACTCACCCAACACCGAAGCACGCACGCACTAAAGGAAAGGGCAGCGACGAGAACTCGCGTCGCGCCAGACACACCAATGCTGTCCTTACTTCCCATTGGGGGCCCTGCTGATCTCCGCCTCCTCAGTGCGTCCTGCCGGGGTCTAGCACTCACTCTGCGGAGAAGCGAAGAGTGTGCAGCCCGCCCTCGGGTATGGGAGAGCAGGCTCTTGGTACCGGCGGACAGGCCTGTGCTGGTGGTGCGCTGTATTAGCCTCGCAGTCATCCTGGCGTTTTTGCCAGCTTACTACGGATCCTGCTCACGATTCAACAAGTACACCCGTCCACCTACAGCTCTGGGTGCGCAGCAGCGATGTCAAGCGTGATCCTGGACTGAGCCCGCGCTGCCTGCAGTGGACTTAACGACGCTGAGCCGTGTTGGTGAGCCCGGTGCCGTTGACACAGCCGCAGTGCAGCAGAGGAAGATATGCAGTGGTGGTGCATGTGTGTATACTTCTTGCGTGTGTTCGTGGCACACTGACACTTTTCTCTTGCAGCGTGCCCACCTTCTGCACCGTGCGACACGAGCTCCACTCCGCTCTTGAGAGCCCCACCCCCGCCAACCGGCGTGTCACAGGCCCCATCCCGTGCTGCGAAGAAGCCGTAGACACGAGGTGCAGCAGTGCGCCGGTGACCGAGTCGGCGCACAGCCCCTGCCCCAAACCTCTACCCGCTCACCCGCGTCGCAGGTCGCCTCACAGCCGCGCCCACCATGCCCGGTCGCCACCAGGGGTGGCGTCCCTCGGCGCGACACTCGGGGCTTCTCCCACCAGGTGGGCAGTGCGAGGACCTGGGGTGTGGGACACGCTCGAGTCGCCTTGATACACTTTCTAGCATGTGGATGGGACAAGCGTGTTCACGGTCGCAGGCCGCTCCGACGCACCGCCGTCCACGACCCGACCGCCGACATCCGTAGCGACACACCGCTCTGACTCCCCTGCGTCGTGGGTGCTGGGCCCCGTCACCGCCAGAGGTCGGCTCTGGCATTCGGCATGGGATAGGTCGTGGAGGGGGGCTGCTGGGCCCTGTGATGCCACGCGCTGCGGTGTGCCTCCCGTC